>NW_026910064.1:0-41501 GCF_949316205.1 Platichthys flesus
CAGCCTAAGGTGCAGAAAAGCGCTGGAAACGGTGAGAGAAGCCTATTTTAGCAACTTTGGTTGAAATCTTCATGTTTTCATCACAGATCAGCCTAAGGTGCAGAAAAGCGCTGGAAACGGTGAGAGAAGCCTATTTTAGCAACTTTGGTTGAAATCTTCATGTTTTCATCACAGATCAGCCTAAGGTGCAGAAAAGCGCTGGAAACGGTGAGAGAAGCCTATTTTAGCAACTTTGGTTGAAATCTTCATGTTTTCATCACAGATCAGCCTAAGGTGCAGAAAAGCGCTGGAAACGGTGAGAGAAGCCTATTTTAGCAACTTTGGTTGAAATCTTCATGTTTTCATCACAGATCAGCCTAAGGTGCAGAAAAGCGCTGGAAACGGTGAGAGAAGCCTATTTTAGCAACTTTGGTTGAAATCTTCATTTTTTCATCACAGATCAGCCTAAGGTGCAGAAAAGCGCTGGAAACGGTGAGAGAAGCCTATTTTAGCAACTTTGGTTGAAATCTTCATGTTTTCATCACAGATCAGCCTAAGGTGCAGAAAAGCGCTGGAAACGGTGAGAGAAGCCTATTTTAGCAACTTTGGTTGAAATCTTCATGTTTTCATCACAGATCAGCCTAAGGTGCAGAAAAGCGCTGGAAACGGTGAGAGAAGCCTATTTTAGCAACTTTGGTTGAAATCTTCATGTTTTCATCACAGATCAGCCTAAGGTGCAGAAAAGCGCTGGAAACGGTGAGAGAAGCCTGATTTTAGCAACTTTGGTTGAAATCTTCATTTTTTTCATCACAGATCAGCCTAAGGTGCAGAAAAGCGCTGGAAACGGTGAGAGAAGACTATTTTAGCAACTTTGGTTGAAATCTTCATGTTTTCATCACAGATCAGCCTAAGGTGCAGAAAAGCGCTGGAAACGGTGAGAGAAGCCTATTTTAGCAACTTTGTTTGAAATCTTCTTGTTTTCATCACAGATCAGCCTAAGGTGCAGAAAAGCGCTGGAAACGGTGAGAGAAGCCTATTTTAGCAACTTTGGTTGAAATCTTCATGTTTTCATCACAGATCAGCCTAAGGTGCAGAAAAGCGCTGGAAACGGTGAGAGAAGCCTATTTTAGCAACTTTGGTTGAAATCTTCATGTTTTCATCACAGATCAGCCTAAGGTGCAGAAAAGCGCTGGAAACGGTGAGAGAAGCCTATTTTAGCAACTTTGGTTGAAATCTTCATGTTTTCATCACAGATCAGCCTAAGGTGCAGAAAAGCGCTGGAAACGGTGAGAGAATCCTATTTTAGCAACTTTGGTTGAAATCTTCATGTTTTCATCACAGATCAGCCTAAGGTGCAGAAAAGCGCTGGAAACGGTGAGAGAAGCCTATTTTAGCAACTTTGGTTGAAATCTTCATCACAGATCAGCCTAAGGTGCATAAAAGCGCTGGAAACGGTGAGAGAAGCCTATTTTAGCAACTTTGGTTGAAATCTTCATGTTTTCATCACAGATCAGCCTAGGTGCAGAAAAGCGCTGGAAACGGTGAGAGAAGCCTATTTTAGCAACTTTGGTTGAAATCTTCATGTTTTCATCACAGATCAGCCTAAGGTGCAGAAAAGCGCTGGAAATGGTGAGAGAAGCCTATTTTAGCAACTTTGGTTGAAATCTTCATGTTTTCATCACATATCAGCCTAAGGTGCAGAAAAGCGCTGGAAACGGTGAGAGAAGCCTATTTTAGCAACTTTGGTTGAAATCTTCATGTTTTCATCACAGATCAGCCTAAGGTGCAGAAAAGCGCTGGAAACGGTGAGAGAAGCCTATTTTAGCAACTTTGGTTGAAATCTTCATGTTTTCATCACAGATCAGCCTAAGGTGCAGAAAAGTGCTGGAAACGGTGAGAGAAGCCTATTTTAGCAACTTTGGTTGAAATCTTCATGTTTTCATCACAGATCAGCCTAAGGTGCAGAAAAGCGCTGGAAACGGTGAGAGAAGCCTATTTTAGCAACTTTGGTTGAAATCTTCATTTTTTTCATCACAGATCAGCCTAAGGTGCAGAAAAGCGCTGGAAACGGTGAGAGAAGACTATTTTAGCAACTTTGGTTGAAATCTTCATGTTTTCATCACAGATCAGCCTAAGGTGCAGAAAAGCGCTGGAAACGGTGAGAGAAGCCTATTTTAGCAACTTTGGTTGAAATCTTCATGTTTTCATCACAGATCAGCCTAAGGTGCAGAAAAGCGCTGGAAACGGTGAGAGAAGCCTATTTTAGCAACTTTGGTTGATGTTTGGAGGTTTCATGGACTAAAGCTGAAAATCAGTGCTGTTTGACTGCCATAATGAAATAGGGTCACTCATCAACGTATTTTCTCAAAAGGTCTGCAGTCATATTGCTTGATACTCACCATGCTTACAGTGGATGTTTATAATGAAAAAGGGTAATTTGAAATCTTGGTTTCAACTCTAAAGGAATTCTTTAAACAAATGATTTTAAGTTTTGGAATCCCCAATGAAAAAGTTGCAACTGAACAGTTTTTTCAGTCTAAATGGCACAGGTGCAGAAAAGCGCTGGAAACGGTGAGAGAAGCCTATTTTAGCAACTTTGGTTGAAATCTTCATGTTTTCATCACAGATCAGCCTAAGGTGCAGAAAAGCGCTGGAAACGGTGAGAGAAGCCTATTTTAGCAACTTTGGTTGAAATCTTCATGTTTTCATCACAGATCAGCCTAAGGTGCAGAAAAGCGCTGGAAACGGTGAGAGAAGCCTATTTTAGCAACTTTGGTTGAAATCTTCATGTTTTCATCACAGATCAGCCTAAGGTGCAGAAAAGCGCTGGAAACGGTGAGAGAAGCCTATTTTAGCAACTTTGGTTGAAATCTTCATGTTTTCATCACAGATCAGCCTAAGGTGCAGAAAAGCGCTGGAAACGGTGAGAGAAGCCTATTTAGCAACTTTGGTTGAAATCTTCATGTTTTCATCACAGATCAGCCTAAGGTGCAGAAAAGCGCTGGAAACGGTGAGAGAAGCCTATTTTAGCAACTTTGGTTGAAATCTTCATGTTTTCATCACAGATCAGCCTAAGGTGCAGAAAAGCGCTGGAAACGGTGAGAGAAGCCTATTTTAGCAACTTTGGTTGAAATCTTCATGTTTTCATCACAGATCAGCCTAAGGTGCAGAAAAGTGCTGGAAACGGTGAGATAAGCCTGTTTTAGCACCTTTGGTTGATGTTTGGAGGTTTCATGGACTAAAGCTGAAAATCAGTGCTGTTTGACTGCCATAATGAAATAGGGTCACTCATCAACGTATTTTCTCAAAAGGTCTGCAGTCATATTGCTTGATACTCACCATGCTTACAGTGGATGTTTATAATGAAAAAGGGTAATTTGAAATCTTGGTTTCACTCTAAAGGAATTCTTTAAACAAATGATTTTAAGTTTTGGAATCCCCAATGAAAAAGTTGCAACTGAACAGTTTTTTCAGTCTAAATGGCACAAGGTGCAGAAAAGCGCTGGAAACGGTGAGAGAAGCCTATTTTAGCAACTTTGGTTGAAATCTTCATGTTTTCATCACAGATCAGCCTAAGGTGCAGAAAAGCGCTGGAAACGGTGAGAGAAGCCTATTTTAGCAACTTTGGTTGAAATCTTCATGTTTTCATCACCTTCTGCCTAAGGTGCAGAAAAGCGCTGGAAACGGTGAGAGAAGCCTATTTTAGCAACTTTGGTTGAAATCTTCATGTTTTCATCACAGATCAGCCTAAGGTGCAGAAAAGCGCTGGAAACGGTGAGAGAAGCCTATTTTAGCAACTTTGGTTGAAATCTTCATGTTTTCATCACAGATCAGCCTAAGGTGCAGAAAAGCGCTGGAAACGGTGAGAGAAGCCTATTTTAGCAACTTTGGTTGAAATCTTCATGTTTTCATCACAGATCAGCCTAAGGTGCAGAAAAGCGCTGGAAACGGTGAGAGAAGCCTATTTTAGCAACTTTGGTTGAAATCTTCATGTTTTCATCACAGATCAGCCTAAGGTGCAGAAAAGCGCTGGAAACGGTGAGAGAAGCCTATTTTAGCAACTTTGGTTGAAATCTTCATGTTTTCATCACAGATCAGCCTAAGGTGCAGAAAAGCGCTGGAAACGGTGAGAGAAGCCTATTTTAGCAACTTTGGTTGAAATCTTCATGTTTTCATCACAGATCAGCCTAAGGTGCAGAAAAGCGCTGGAAACGGTGAGAGAAGCCTATTTTAGCAACTTTGGTTGAAATCTTCATGTTTTCATCACAGATCAGCCTAAGGTGCAGAAAAGCGCTGGAAACGGTGAGAGAAGCCTATTTTAGCAACTTTGGTTGAAATCTTCATGTTTTCATCACAGATCAGCCTAAGGTGCAGAAAAGCGCTGGAAACGGTGAGAGAAGCCTATTTTAGCAACTTTGGTTGAAATCTTCATGTTTTCATCACAGATCAGCCTAAGGTGCAGAAAAGCGCTGGAAACGGTGAGAGAAGCCTATTTTAGCAACTTTGGTTGAAATCTTCATGTTTTCATCACAGATCAGCCTAAGGTGCAGAAAAGCGCTGGAAACGGTGAGAGAAGCCTATTTTAGCAACTTTGGTTGAAATCTTCATGTTTTCATCACAGATCAGCCTAAGGTGCAGAAAAGCGCTGGAAACGGTGAGAGAAGCCTATTTTAGCAACTTTGGTTGAAATCTTCATGTTTTCATCACAGATCAGCCTAAGGTGCAGAAAAGTGCTGGAAACGGTGAGATAAGCCTGTTTTAGCACCTTTGGTTGATGTTTGGAGGTTTCATGGACTAAAGCTGAAAATCAGTGCTGTTTGACTGCCATAATGAAATAGGGTCACTCATCAACGTATTTTCTCAAAAGGTCTGCAGTCATATTGCTTGATACTCACCATGCTTACAGTGGATGTTTATAATGAAAAAGGGTAATTTGAAATCTTGGTTTCAACTCTAAAGGAATTCTTTAAACAAATGATTTTAAGTTTTGGAATCCCCAATGAAAAAGTTGCAACTGAACAGTTTTTTCAGTCTAAATGGCACAAGGTGCAGAAAAGCGCTGGAAACGGTGAGAGAAGCCTATTTTAGCAACTTTGGTTGAAATCTTCATGTTTTCATCACAGATCAGCCTAAGGTGCAGAAAAGCGCTGGAAACGGTGAGAGAAGCCTATTTTAGCAACTTTGGTTGAAATCTTCATGTTTTCATCACAGATCAGCCTAAGGTGCAGAAAAGCGCTGGAAACGGTGAGAGAAGCCTATTTTAGCAACTTTGGTTGAAATCTTCATGTTTTCATCACAGATCAGCCTAAGGTGCAGAAAAGCGCTGGAAACGGTGAGAGAAGCCTATTTTAGCAACTTTGGTTGAAATCTTCATGTTTTCATCACAGATCAGCCTAAGGTGTAGAAAAGCACTGGAAACGGTGAGAGAAGCCTATTTTAGCAACTTTGGTTGAAATCTTCATGTTTTCATCACAGATCAGCCTAAGGTGCAGAAAAGCGCTGGAAACGGTGAGAGAAGCCTATTTTAGCAACTTTGGTTGAAATCTTCATGTTTTCATCACAGATCAGCCTAAGGTGCAGAAAAGCGCTGGAAACGGTGAGAGAAGCCTATTTTAGCAACTTTGGTTGAAATCTTCATGTTTTCATCACAGATCAGCCTAAGGTGCAGAAAAGCGCTGGAAACGGTGAGAGAAGCCTATTTTAGCAACTTTGGTTGAAATCTTCATGTTTTCATCACAGATCAGCCTAAGGTGTAGAAAAGCGCTGGAAACGGTGAGAGAAGCCTATTTTAGCAACTTTGGTTGAAATCTTCATGTTTTCATCACAGATCAGCCTAAGGTGCAGAAAAGCGCTGGAAACGGTGAGAGAAGCCTATTTTAGCAACTTTGGTTGAAATCTTCATGTTTTCATCACAGATCAGCCTAAGGTGCAGAAAAGCGCTGGAAACGGTGAGAGAAGCCTATTTTAGCAACTTTGGTTGAAATCTTCATGTTTTCATCACAGATCAGCCTAAGGTGCAGAAAAGCGCTGGAAACGGTGAGAGAAGCCTATTTTAGCAACTTTGGTTGAAATCTTCATGTTTTCATCACAGATCAGCCTAAGGTGCAGAAAAGCGCTGGAAACGGTGAGAGAAGCCTATTTTAGCAACTTTGGTTGAAATCTTCATGTTTTCATCACAGATCAGCCTAAGGTGCAGAAAAGCGCTGGAAACGGTGAGAGAAGCCTATTTTAGCAACTTTGGTTGAAATCTTCATTTTTTTCATCACAGATCAGCCTAAGGTGCAGAAAAGCGCTGGAAACGGTGAGAGAAGACTATTTTAGCAACTTTGGTTGAAATCTTCATGTTTTCATCACAGATCAGCCTAAGGTGCAGAAAAGCGCTGGAAACGGTGAGAGAAGCCTATTTTAGCAACTTTGGTTGAAATCTTCATGTTTTCATCACAGATCAGCCTAAGGTGCAGAAAAGCGCTGGAAACGGTGAGAGAAGCCTATTTTAGCAACTTTGGTTGAAATCTTCATGTTTTCATCACAGATCAGCCTAAGGTGCAGAAAAGCGCTGGAAACGGTGAGAGAAGCCTATTTTAGCAACTTTGGTTGAAATCTTCATGTTTTCATCACAGATCAGCCTAAGGTGCAGAAAAGCGCTGGAAACGGTGAGAGAAGCCTATTTTAGCAACTTTGGTTGAAATCTTCATGTTTTCATCACAGATCAGCCTAAGGTGTAGAAAAGCACTGGAAACGGTGAGAGAAGCCTATTTTAGCAACTTTGGTTGAAATCTTCATGTTTTCATCACAGATCAGCCTAAGGTGCAGAAAAGCGCTGGAAACGGTGAGAGAAGCCTATTTTAGCAACTTTGGTTGAAATCTTCATGTTTTCATCACAGATCAGCCTAAGGTGCAGAAAAGCGCTGGAAACGGTGAGAGAAGCCTATTTTAGCAACTTTGGTTGAAATCTTCATGTTTTCATCACAGATCAGCCTAAGGTGTAGAAAAGCGCTGGAAACGGTGAGAGAAGCCTATTTTAGCAACTTTGGTTGAAATCTTCATGTTTTCATCACAGATCAGCCTAAGGTGCAGAAAAGCGCTGGAAACGGTGAGAGAAGCCTATTTTAGCAACTTTGGTTGAAATCTTCATGTTTTCATCACAGATCAGCCTAAGGTGTAGAAAAGCGCTGGAAACGGTGAGAAAAGCCTATTTTAGCAACTTTGGTTGAAATCTTCATGTTTTCATCACAGATCAGCCTAAGGTGCAGAAAAGCGCTGGAAACGGTGAGAGAAGCCTATTTTAGCAACTTTGGTTGAAATCTTCATGTTTTCATCACAGATCAGCCTAAGGTGCAGAAAAGCGCTGGAAACGGTGAGAGAAGCCTATTTTAGCAACTTTGGTTGAAATCTTCATGTTTTCATCACAGATCAGCCTAAGGTGCAGAAAAGCGCTGGAAACGGTGAGAGAAGCCTATTTTAGCAACTTTGGTTGAAATCTTCATGTTTTCATCACAGATCAGCCTAAGGTGCAGAAAAGCGCTAGAAACGGTGAGAGAAGCCTATTTTAGCAACTTTGGTTGAAATCTTCATGTTTTCATCACAGATCAGCCTAAGGTGCAGAAAAGCGCTGGAAACGGTGAGAGAAGCCTATTTTAGCAACTTTGGTTGAAATCTTCATTTTTTTCATCACAGATCAGCCTAAGGTGCAGAAAAGCCCTGGAAACGGTGAGAGAAGCCTATTTTAGCAACTTTGGTTGAAATCTTCATGTTTTCATCACAGATCAGCCTAAGGTGCAGAAAAGCGCTGGAAACGGTGAGAGAAGCCTATTTTAGCAATGTTGTGCAATAGTAGGAGTAGAATTGACGTTGGCTTATTATTAATAATCATGAAATATGATTAATAAATTAACAATTATTTATTAAAAATAATCAAAAATGATAAAGCTATTAATTAAGAACAGTAACACATTTAATTAGAAATGATACGGTTATCCATTAATAATAGTTAAAATAATTAATGAAAACAATAAAATTATCAATTAAGAATAATACAAATCTGTAATCATTGCTTATTGTCGCGGGGCACCACCCTGGTTACAGGGACCAACAATTCAATCTTTAAATATCAGTCTCATAATGATAAATGTCAAATCAATAATCTCAATATTTAATATTAATAATTATTTAATTAACAGTGAAGGCTTCTAAGTTCGAGCACAGGCAATCATAATCCAGCTGCAATCACATACATATGCACAAATAATCACAGACTGCAGATACTTTAATTACAAAAGCATTTATTAAAAAGGGGAAATAAAGTTAGTGTTATTTAATGTTTCATCATTTTAACAAACTCCGATATTTCAAAGATAAACACAGCAGCAGCACTTATCACAAGTCAGAAAGTACATGTAAAACCGGCGGTCTACCTATGTATGTCTGTCATGGTATGCGTGTGTGTCTGTGTCAAAGTGTCTCTCTGTGTGTGTGTCTATGTGGGTGCATGTGAAATACAGTTAGTGTTATTTAATGATTCATCATTTTAACAAACTCCCATATTTCAAAGATAACAACAGCAGCCGCTTATCACAATTTAGAAAACACATGTATTCATCTATGTGTATCTGTGTGTGTGTATCTGTCTGTGTCTATCAATGTGTCTCTGTGTCTGTGTGAGAGAGAGAGAGAGAGAGAGAGAGAGAAAAAGAAGGGGGGCGTGGCGATGACGAAGTCACGTCACATCTAAGATGGCGGCCGATCATGATTCGTGGAACCAAGGCCTAAAAACTCTCAAAATGGCGAATTGACTACAAAACAAGATGGCAGAGCCGTTATGAATTTAGAGCCAGAATGGGAGGAGAGTGAGAGAGGAGGCGTGGCAATAATAGACTCAAAATGGTGGTTTAACTTGCGTTCTTCAAATTGGAGTCTATGTTAATGACACCATGTGGCCGGAGCTCACACTGGTGGTCACATGAATTACACAAAGGGATTTTCAGACAAAGATAATTCTTTGTCTCTGCTTTGGCGTTCGGCCGCATGGCTTCCAGATGTGTCCAGCCTCTCTGAATATAGATTTAACTATGTCACATGAACTGTATTCTAAATACAGATCGGATGTGTGTATAGGTCGGTTTAGAAGGAGAGAGAGAGAGAGAATACAAGGAGAGAGCAAAGCTCTCTAAAAGCACCGTCAGAGACAAGTTACATTTACTTTACCACTCAGCACCCAAGTGGCGTTGTGTGCTGAGGTTTGACCGGTAAAGTATCTTCAACGTTGTTCAAACGGTCACAATGAGCTGGAGACGCTGCTCACGGCGCTTAAAAACTATGGCACAAGGCCGAAACCGGAAGTGGCGAATCGCCGCTAAAACACTAGAGACTCTGCGGTCTCATACAAAACAAATACATTCAAGTATTAAAACAATACGCTACGTATTAGATTAACATCTGCCCAGACAATAAAGCCTCTTACTGTGACCTTCACGGTGTTGCATGCGCGTGTCGCGCGGATATTTCGGAAGTCCAGTGAATAATCGTGGCCGCTCAAGCTCTGTTGCGCTGGTTCCTCTGTCGCAGCGGCGTCGGCCGGGCCGAATAGGAGTAGATTCGTCTTGCTCCTCAACGGGATGAACATCGTCCTTCTTCAGAGATGTGGAGGTCGTGCTCCTCAGCGGAATGAATCTCGCGCTTCTGCAGGGGACGGCTGTGGAAGCCGTTTGTAGATTGTTGGGAAAAGAAAGTAAAGTCCGTGGGGAAAGTGAAACAGTCTGAGATTGTTCCGCGTGCAATTTCCTGTTTGGTCTTTTCAAGTTAAAACAGCAAAAGTCCTTTTGAAAATAAAAACGTCGACTGAGATAAAAGACAATGAAAGAAATGAAAGAAAATAATTAAGGTTACCCCCCTTTAGCAACTGAAACAGCTGGGAGGCCCCGAAGGGGCCT
This sequence comes from Platichthys flesus, assembly GCF_949316205.1. Taxonomy (NCBI): domain Eukaryota; kingdom Metazoa; phylum Chordata; class Actinopteri; order Pleuronectiformes; family Pleuronectidae; genus Platichthys; species Platichthys flesus. The sequence continues at coordinate 9,909 of NW_026910064.1, forward strand.
CATGATGTCTTCAGAGCAGGGTAAAAATGGCTGATAAACTAGAAGTTAAGGTTACCCCCTTTAGCAACTAAAACAGCTGGGAGGCCCCGAAGGGGCCTCGTGATGTCTTCAGAGCAGGGTAAAAATGGCAGCGAGCATTGATGTCTCAGTGGTTTTATTCTACCTGAGAGGTTCTGCCTCCTTGAGGTGCTGGTCATGGGATGATGCTGGCTTTTAGCCAATTGAGTGTCAGAGGTCAAAGGAGAGTGGGAGGGGCCAGGAGCAGAGCAGGGGTTTCTGGGGAGACCCCAGGGATTAAGTTAACACCAGAAGATACAATCTCCATGCTGGATCTTAGAGGGAGACTTTAGCTGGCTTAATCTTGGCTCAAAGGCCCCGCTTTTACGACCCATTGTGTGTGGATCCTACAACATGGTTAGTTCTGTAGGGACTCTTGCCCAACAGTCCCCCTTTTGGTCTGGAGAGTGGGCTGTGACCCCGGTCTCCAGGGCAAACTATGGTCGAGAGTCCAGTGATAATCCATGAGAGGTAATCCTTGAGTGGAGTTGAAGCATTGAAAGTTAGTTCATTATGAGGCAGAGAGGCATAAATGTCTTCGAGGCATGAGTTTAACAGAGAGAGGTAATTGTCTGGGCAGACAGGCTAACTAACATATATTCTAAAACACGGCACACATTTTCAATTTCACATAATGCTTATCAGCAGTTATTGTTAAAATACCAAATGAATTTCGGTGAAGAGTGAAATGAAAGAAAAGTGGAAACACAAACAGAAGAAAATGTTTGAGTAGGTGCTGGTGTTTTGAGGTAAACATGTGTTATCCTGTCAAACCAAAACATTTAGAACGGCAAGTCACGTTCTGTTGTTCGCTAATCTGTGAATTTATGATAAATCCTATTTCTAGGTTTTCAGATCTACAGATATTGGAATTTCACTGCCAAGACTGAATTGCCAAGTGTACCCGTGAGGGCTGCACAACCGTAGTGGTAACGACTTCAAAATCCTCAACGAGGTCTAAGGAGGTTCACTACCTGAACTATGTTATACAATTTACTGACAGAGGGTCTAAAGCATGCAGCTACTGATGGAGTGAGTGGTTTGAGCGGTTTTTGTTTTAAAATTGGGATTTCTTCCCCCCCTTTTCAGATGTGGAGGTGAGAGGGGGTTTCTGGCAGCGCCTTGGTCCTTCCCCGTCATTGAAGTCATCTTTGGGAGTGGAGAAGGAGGGCGTCTGCTCCTTGTTTCGCCAACGGGGTTCAGTGTCTGGTCTCTCAGTGGAGCCTGGAGGAACACGTGGCACAATGTCTTCTCATTGCTTCATCCACACATCTCCGCATTTACTCCTCTGTCCCAGGATGCATCCCATGTGTTGGATTTCGGTCACCACATCTATACTCCTGGTACTGATAGGGTTTCCGTCTGTTCCAGCCCCTGCTTCTCTGTTGAGAGGGATTCAGGTGCTGAGGTCGAAACTGTTTGTGGGGCTGGTTGAAATCCTCACCCCCTTGGTTTTGTGGGGCGCCCTGCTGGAAGGGTCGCTGTTCCTGGTTCTCTTTGCTGGGGTTCATCTTGGCGTGGGGAAAGTTGTCATCTTCCAGCGCCGGGTCCACATTTAGTTGGATTTGAACTGCCAGAACCACGGTGTCGTCTTCGTTGAACCCTCGGTTGTCTGGGTCGAAGCGATAAATGTCTTTTTTCTTTTTTTTTTTTAAGGGGCTCTAGCTGCCGGGTGCAGATTTCCTCTCTTTGAGGGGGTGCTGAGTCATCAGGGTCTTCTGACTCGTGTGTGCCACAGTGTTCATCTTTGTGGCCACCATCTCTTGCACCGGGAGTGGAGGACCATCCAGGACGCGACCGTGAGTCATGGTGCGCCCCTGCCTGAGTGGCAGACTGGGAATCTCCTTCAGCCCTCCAGGACGGATTCCTTCCGTCGTTGTGGTGTGGATCAGCATGGCTCCGTGCAGGATGTGTTCCTTCTGGCTGGAGTGGATGCTGTGTGTCCGCTGGAAAGGCATTTGGAGTGCCTCATAGCGGTCCCAGGTCACTGCACGTCTAGGGGTTGAGTCCAGCCCCCCCCCCTTTTGTGTCGAGGGGGTTGGAGCGGTCGACTGCTGGGTGTGTCTGGCTCTCCAGAGCAAAGCTTCCTCTGCATGAGGGTTGCGTAGCTGTGCTCGCAGCTTTTCTCCCAGTGTCTCTGTTCCGCTGGCTCCAACGGAAATGACGTCAGCTCCTGGCCCTGTCATCAGGGATATCAGCTCGAGGGGGGGGGCAGCTCTGTCTGACTGTGCCCCCCTTTCTGCTGACCTTTGACCTTCGCGTGCAGAGTTTCGTGCTCCTGCACCGCCTGGTCCTGTTCTGTGCGGGTCTCGATGATATGCCGCAGGTGGGAGTTTTTCTCCTGCTCCGCTCGACATGCTGCTTGCATGGCCTGGAGCTCCTTCGCATGTTCTTGGGCCTGCAGCTCGGCTCTCTGCTGGTAGAGGAGTGTCAGTTGACCCAGAGCATGGGGTATTTTTGGATGCGGGCCAGTGGGGTTGATCAGGTGAATGGACAGTTCTTTAATCTTATGATCGCAGGTACTTAAATCATACTCACTCAACTCACTCACCGCATCATTAGAAACATTTATCAGACTGCTACAGTCTCTTATAGGACGTCTGGTCCTGAGGGAGCAGTTGCCACATGGTGTTACATGCTACTCATCTTCTGAGTGCGAAAAGGCACCTGGTGGACTGCTCACGCCTGCTTAGAAAAAGTGGGTAAAACACTTAATTAAAACTACACAACAAGATGCAGAGGTGCGCTTCACCCTGTGTCTATATAGTGTCACTGAAGGATAGCTCGATGGCTCAATCCTTAAGACCTAGTTGGTTAACCAACAAATCTCAACAAAACAAGTCTCTCAAATCTAGTTTGTTTCCTTAAAATTTAAAAAAAAAACATGCAGAAAATCTCCTATAAAAATAACTAACTACTGAAACGCAGTTAGCAACCAACCATAATTTCACAAAAGTCTGTTTAGCAAAGGGAATTAAGAATGAAGAAAATTCAAAAAGAAATGAGTTCTAAACCTGTTTCTCTCTTCAAAAATTAATCATAATTATTGTGCATTGAAATGACACAACCACTGATATGCTATAAGCAACCAATCACGTATACACAAGGCACTAGTATACCTGCTTGGGACAGGTGCAACGGGATTAAAAAAACTTTCTAAGAGAAATTAATTTCCAAAATTATCTTTCTTTTTCTTAAAATTATTTATGATTATTGTGCATCGAGAACACAAACACCGCTTGCAATCTGCAGCCAACCATGGATACACCAGGCACTGGTATACCGGTTTGCTAAAGGTTCAAATGTATTAAAAATAAAACTTTGCAAAGAAGAAATTTCGAAAATTTCTTTCTTCTTTAACAACGAATCATGATCAATTCAAAATGAGAGGGGAAAAAAATGAATTTTTCAAAAAAAAAAAAAAAAAATGTTTTTATTTCTGGGGAAAATGAATCTGGATTATTGTACACAGTATTATGATACAGCTGGAGTTAGATTGCCTCACACGGGGCACCATTTATGTTGTTTAGGTGCAGCGTTCCGCCCTCACACGGGGATCCATTTATGTTGTGCAATAGTAGGAGTAGAATTGACGTTGGCTTATTATTAATAATCATGAAATATGATTAATAAATTAACAATTATTTATTAAAAATGATCAAAAATGATAAAGCTATTAATTAAGAACAGTAACACATTTAATTAGAAATGATACGGTTATCCATTAATAATAGTTAAAATAATTAATGAAAACAATAAAATTATCAATTAAGAATAATACAAATCTGTAATCATTGCTTATTGTCGCGGGGCACCACCCTGGTTACAGGGACCAACAATTCAATCTTTAAATATCAGTCTCATAATGATAAATGTCAAATCAATAATCTCAATATTTAATATTAATAATTATTTAATTAACAGTGAAGGCTTCTAAGTTCGAGCACAGGCAATCATAATCCAGCTGCAATCACATACATATGCACAAATAATCACAGACTGCAGATACTTTAATTACAAAAGCATTTATTAAAAAGGGGAAATAAAGTTAGTGTTATTTAATGTTTCATCATTTTAACAAACTCCGATATTTCAAAGATAAACACAGCAGCAGCACTTATCACAAGTCAGAAAGTACATGTAAAACCGGCGGTCTACCTATGTATGTCTGTCATGGTATGCGTGTGTGTCTGTGTCAAAGTGTCTCTCTGTGTGTGTGTCTATGTGGGTGCATGTGAAATACAGTTAGTGTTATTTAATGATTCATCATTTTAACAAACTCCCATATTTCAAAGATAACAACAGCAGCCGCTTATCACAATTTAGAAAACACATGTATTCATCTATGTGTATCTGTGTGTGTGTATCTGTCTGTGTCTATCAATGTGTCTCTGTGTCTGTGTGAGAGAGAGAGAGAGAGAGAGAGAGAGAGAGAGAGAGAGAGAGAGAGAAAAAGAAGGGGGCGTGGCGATGACGAAGTCACGTCACATCTAAGATGGCGGCCGATCATGATTCGTGGAACCAAGGCCTAAAAACTCTCAAAATGGCGAATTGACTACAAAACAAGATGGCAGAGCCGTTATGAATTTAGAGCCAGAATGGGAGGAGAGTGAGAGAGGAGGCGTGGCAATAATAGACTCAAAATGGTGGTTTAACTTGCGTTCTTCAAAATGGAGTCTATGTTAATGACACCATGTGGCCGGAGCTCACACTGGTGGTCACATGAATTACACAAAGGGATTTTCAGACAAAGAGAATTCTTTGTCTCTGCTTTGGCGTTCGGCCGCATGGCTTCCAGATGTGTCCAGCCTCTCTGAATATAGATTTAACTATGTCACATGAACTGTATTCTAAATACAGATCGGATGTGTGTATAGGTCGGTTTAGAAGGAGAGAGAGAGAGAGAATACAAGGAGAGAGCAAAGCTCTCTAAAAGCACCGTCAGAGACAAGTTACATTTACTTTACCACTCAGCACCCAAGTGGCGTTGTGTGCTGAGGTTTGACCGGTAAAGTATCTTCAACGTTGTTCAAACGGTCACAATGAGCTGGAGACGCTGCTCACGGCGCTTAAAAACTATGGCACAAGGCCGAAACCGGAAGTGGCGAATCGCCGCTAAAACACTAGAGACTCTGCGGTCTCATACAAAACAAATACATTCAAGTATTAAAACAATACGCTACGTATTAGATTAACATCTGCCCAGACAATAAAGCCTCTTACTGTGACCTTCACGGTGTTGCATGCGCGTGTCGCGCGGATATTTCGGAAGTCCAGTGAATAATCGTGGCCGCTCAAGCTCTGTTGCGCTGGTTCCTCTGTCGCAGCGGCGTCGGCCGGGCCGAATAGGAGTAGATTCGTCTTGCTCCTCAACGGGATGAACATCGTCCTTCTTCAGAGATGTGGAGGTCGTGCTCCTCAGCGGAATGAATCTCGCGCTTCTGCAGGGGACGGCTGTGGAAGCCGTTTGTAGATTGTTGGGAAAAGAAAGTAAAGTCCGTGGGGAAAGTGAAACAGTCTGAGATTGTTCCGCGTGCAATTTCCTGTTTGGTCTTTTCAAGTTAAAACAGCAAAAGTCCTTTTGAAAATAAAAACGTCGACTGAGATAAAAGACAATGAAAGAAATGAAAGAAAATAATTAAGGTTACCCCCTTTAGCAACTGAAACAGCTGGGAGGCCCCGAAGGGGCCTCATGATGTCTTCAGAGCAGGGTAAAAATGGCTGATAAACTAGAAGTTAAGGTTACCCCCTTTAGCAACTAAAACAGCTGGGAGGCCCCGAAGGGGCCTCGTGATGTCTTCAGAGCAGGGTAAAAATGGCAGCGAGCATTGATGTCTCAGTGGTTTTATTCTACCTGAGAGGTTCTGCCTCCTTGAGGTGCTGGTCATGGGATGATGCTGGCTTTTAGCCAATTGAGTGTCAGAGGTCAAAGGAGAGTGGGAGGGGCCAGGAGCAGAGCAGGGGTTTCTGGGGAGACCCCAGGGATTAAGTTAACACCAGAAGATACAATCTCCATGCTGGATCTTAGAGGGAGACTTTAGCTGGCTTAATCTTGGCTCAAAGGCCCCGCTTTTACGACCCATTGTGTGTGGATCCTACAACATGGTTAGTTCTGTAGGGACTCTTGCCCAACAGCAACTTTGGTTGAAATCTTCATGTTTTCATCACAGATCAGCCTAAGGTGCAGAAAAGCGCTGGAAACGGTGAGAGAAGCCTATTTTAGCAACTTTGGTTGAAATCTTCATTTTTTTCATCACAGATCAGCCTAAGGTGCAGAAAAGCGCTGGAAACGGCGAGAGAAGCCTATTTTAGCAACTTTGGTTGAAATCTTCATGTTTTCATCACAGATCAGCCTAAGGTGCAGAAAAGCGCTGGAAACGGCGAGAGAAGCCTATTTTAGCAACTTTGGTTGAAATCTTCATGTTTTCATCACAGATCAGCCTAAGGTGCAGAAAAGCGCTGGAAACGGTGAGAGAAGCCTATTTTAGCAACTTTGGTTGAAATCTTCATGTTTTCATCACAGATCAGCCTAAGGTGCAGAAAAGCGCTGGAAACGGTGAGAGAAGCCTATTTTAGCAACTTTGGTTGAAATCTTCATGTTTTCATCACAGATCAGCCTAAGGTGCAGAAAAGCGCTGGAAACGGTGAGAGAAGCCTATTTTAGCAACTTTGGTTGAAATCTTCATGTTTTCATCACAGATCAGCCTAAGGTGTAGAAAAGCGCTGGAAACGGTGAGAGAAGCCTATTTTAGCAACTTTGGTTGAAATCTTCATGTTTTCATCACAGATCAGCCTAAGGTGCAGAAAAGCGCTGGAAACGGTGAGAGAAGCCTATTTTAGCAACTTTGGTTGAAATCTTCATGTTTTCATCACAGATCAGCCTAAGGTGCAGAAAAGCGCTGGAAACGGTGAGAGAAGCCTATTTTAGCAACTTTGGTTGAAATCTTCATGTTTTCATCACAGATCAGCCTAAGGTGTAGAAAAGCGCTGGAAACGGTGAGAGAAGCCTATTTTAGCAACTTTGGTTGAAATCTTCATGTTTTCATCACAGATCAGCCTAAGGTGCAGAAAAGCGCTGGAAACGGTGAGAGAAGCCTATTTTAGCAACTTTGGTTGAAATCTTCATGTTTTCATCACAGATCAGCCTAAGGTGTAGAAAAGCGCTGGAAACGGTGAGAGAAGCCTATTTTAGCAACTTTGGTTGAAATCTTCATGTTTTCATCACAGATCAGCCTAAGGTGCAGAAAAGCGCTGGAAACGGTGAGAGAAGCCTATTTTAGCAACTTTGGTTGAAATCTTCATGTTTTCATCACAGATCAGCCTAAGGTGCAGAAAAGCGCTGGAAACGGTGAGAGAAGCCTATTTTAGCAACTTTGGTTGAAATCTTCATGTTTTCATCACAGATCAGCCTAAGGTGCAGAAAAGCGCTGGAAACGGTGAGAGAAGCCTATTTTAGCAACTTTGGTTGAAATCTTCATGTTTTCATCACAGATCAGCCTAAGGTGCAGAAAAGCGCTGGAAACGGTGAGAGAAGCCTATTTTAGCAACTTTGTTTGAAATCTTCATGTTTTTCATCACAGATCAGCCTAAGGTGCAGAAAAGCCCTGGAAACGGTGAGAGAAGACTATTTTAGCAACTTTGGTTGAAATCTTCATGTTTTCATCACAGATCAGCCTAAGGTGCAGAAAAGCGCTGGAAACGGTGAGAGAAGCCTATTTTAGCAACTTTGTTTGAAATCTTCATGTTTTCATCACAGATCAGCCTAAGGTGCAGAAAAGCGCTGGAAACGGTGAGAGAAGCCTATTTTAGCAACTTTGGTTGAAATCTTCATATTTTCATCACAGATCAGCCTAAGGTGCAGAAAAGCGCTGGAAACGGTGAGAAAAGCCTATTTTAGCAACTTTGGTTGAAATCTTCATGTTTTCATCACAGATCAGCCTAAGGTGCAGAAAAGCGCTGGAAACGGTGAGAGAAGCCTATTTTAGCAACTTTGGTTGAAATCTTCATGTTTTCATCACAGATCAGCCTAAGGTGCATAAAAGCGCTGGAAACGGTGAGAGAAGCCTATTTTAGCAACTTTGGTTGAAATCTTCATGTTTTCATCACAGATCAGCCTAAGGTGCAGAAAAGCGCTGGAAACGGTGAGAGAAGCCTATTTTAGCAACTTTGGTTGAAATCTTCATGTTTTCATCACAGATCAGCCTAAGGTGCAGAAAAGCGCTGGAAACGGTGAGAGAAGCCTATTTTAGCAACTTTGGTTGAAATCTTCATGTTTTCATCACAGATCAGCCTAAGGTGCAGAAAAGCGCTGGAAACGGTGAGAGAAGCCTATTTTAGCAACTTTGGTTGAAATCTTCATTTTTTCATCACAGATCAGCCTAAGGTGCAGAAAAGCGCTGGAAACGGTGAGAGAAGCCTATTTTAGCAACTTTGGTTGAAATCTTCATGTTTTCATCAAAGATCAGCCTAAGGTGCAGAAAAGCGCTGGAAACGGTGAGAGAAGCCTATTTTAGCAACTTTGGTTGAAATCTTCATGTTTTCATCACAGATCAGCCTAAGGTGCAGAAAAGCGCTGGAAACGGTGAGAGAAGCCTATTTTAGCAACTTTGGTTGAAATCTTCATGTTTTCATCACAGATCAGCCTAAGGTGCAGAAAAGCGCTGGAAACGGTGAGAGAAGCCTAATTTAGCAACTTTTGTTGAAATCTTCATTTTTTTCATCACAGATCAGCCTAAGGTGCAGAAAAGCGCTGGAAACGGTGAGAGAAGCCTATTTTAGCAACTTTGGTTGAAATCTTCATTTTTTCATCACAGATCAGCCTAAGGTGCAGAAAAGCGCTGGAAACGGTGAGAGAAGCCTATTTTAGCAACTTTGGTTGAAATCTTCATGTTTTCATCAAAGATCAGCCTAAGGTGCAGAAAAGCTCTGGAAACGGTGAGAGAAGCCTGTTTTAGCAACTTTGGTTGAAATCTTCATGTTTTCATCACAGATCAGCCTAAGGTGCAGAAAAGCGCTGGAAACGGTGAGAGAAGCCTATTTTAGCAACTTTGGTTGAAATCTTCATGTTTTCAACACAGATCAGCCTAAGGTGCAGAAAAGCGCTGGAAACGGTGAGAGAAGCCTATTTTAGCAACTTTGGTTGAAATCTTCATGTTTTCATCACAGATCAGCCTAAGGTGCAGAAAAGCGCTGGAAACGGTGAGAGAAGCCTATTTTAGCAACTTTGGTTGAAATCTTCATGTTTTCATCACAGATCAGCCTAAGGTGCAGAAAAGCGCTGGAAACGGTGAGAGAAGCCTATTTTAGCAACTTTGGTTGAAATCTTCATGTTTTCATCACAGATCAGCCTAAGGTGCAGAAAAGCGCTGGAAACGGTGAGAGAAGCCTAATTTAGCAACTTTTGTTGAAATCTTCATTTTTTTCATCACAGATCAGCCTAAGGTGCAGAAAAGCGCTGGAAACGGTGAGAGAAGCCTATTTTAGCAACTTTGGTTGAAATCTTCATTTTTTCATCACAGATCAGCCTAAGGTGCAGAAAAGCGCTGGAAACGGTGAGAGAAGCCTATTTTAGCAACTTTGGTTGAAATCTTCATGTTTTCATCACAGATCAGCCTAAGGTGGTTAGGATAGGGGAAATTGATCCGCCTCCTTTTAAAGGTGGCGGAAGGTGCGCTGTCCTTCCTCCAGGGGGCTACCTGGTCCCTATTGCGATGGTAGGGACGACCTTGTCGTTTCCCATATACCACCGTCGTCCAACCTCTGTCAATTTGGTCATAAAAGGTCATGTTTGTGTTGTGTGAATTTGTAATATAAGTCTGTGTCGCCTTTGTTATTTATATATAATGAATTATAATTTTTAATATAGTTGTAGTTGTTTTCTATTTATTAAGGAGATATTTATAATAAATTTTGTATATAAAATGTCCAATTTATGAAATAAAATCAAAAACTTCAAAAAATAAAAAAAGTGAAAATAAAAATGAAAAATGAAAAACACGTGACCGAGTCACTCGTGTTAACGTGCCACCTGACGACGTTTCGACCCTCTTGGGTCTTCTTCAGGTCAAAAAGGCACGTATGATGGGATGAAATGGCTACCAGTTCTGAGCAGTGAGGTCTTTCCCCTACGAAGATCAGAGCAACAGTGAGGAGACGGAGGGCTCCTCTATATATAGGCTGGCCCTCAGACTCCTCCCCCCTGTTGATTCTAATGTGAGCTTCACTTCTTGTGGCTGTGAATCATCCTGATACCGTGTATCTATGGATTTTTAAACTTGTTTATATATTTTCTTCTGTTTATAATTTTTTATATATTTTATATTTTTTATAAAAATTAAAAAAGTAACAAAATGAACTTGTGACTTTATGATTTTAAACTGTTCTTGTTCTAACGTATTCATAAACAATGTGTTCTGTATTTGAGCTTGTTAATTTACTATAAAGCAATAAAAAAATAAAAAAATTAAATAAAAACAGAGACTTTAGGTTTAGGCATAGAATAAAAAATGGTTAGGGTTAGGGCTATGATCCCTGGCTAGGTTTTAAACAGAGCAAATATGAATTAGGGTTAGACCCTAGTAATAATTTAGGTTTAGGCATAGAATTAAAAAATGGTTAGGGTTAGGGCTATGATCCTTGGCTAGGTTTTAAACAGAGCAAATCTGAATTAGGGTTAGACCCTAGTAATAACTTAGGTTTAGGCATAGAATAACAATTATTTAGGGTTAGGGCTATGATCCCTGGCTAGGTTTTAAACAGAGCAAATATGAATTAGGGTTAGACCATAGTAATAACTAAGGTTTAGGCCTAGTTCTTCTAAAAAAATGGTTAGGTTTAGGGCAATCTGCCACGTACAGTTCTAATTTCGTCTAATAATTTATATTTAAGCCTATTGGCTCCTTCGTCCCGAGGAGAAAGATCCATCTCCTCTCAATTTTTCTCCTGTCCATGTCCGTCCAAGTTGAATTATGTTGAAGGCCTGCTACTTTAATTGACTGTAGTCCATGTAATAAAAAATGTTTAATCAGGGGAGTATCTGTTTTTACTTTGTGTCTCAAATTGTATCTATGTTGTGTCATTCTTGTAGCTATGGAATTTTTGGTTTCTCCTACGTATTGTTTTCTACATTTCTTGCAGAATATTAAATACACACAATTAGATGTTTGTGGTGTAAAATGTTGCTTAATAATAAAATTTGTCTTTGTTTGCATGTTTCTGACAAATTCCATTTTGCAAAATACTTGTGATAAAATGTTGTTTTCCTTCTGATGTAATGGTGTGAGTGTTGCCCTGACCAAAAAATCTTTTAAGTTTTTATTCCTCCTATAAGCCGAAATAACTTGGAACTTATCCAATAGTCCCTGATCTTGAATCATAGTTTTAAAATTGTTTTTAAGTTTGTTATTCATAATTTTGCTTATAGTGGAAAATGTTGTGATCAGAGGAATCATGTTTGTATTCATTTTTGTTTTTTCATCTCTATAGTGCTTTAAACAATGTCTCAAAAATGACCTAGAATATCCTCTATTTCTTAGAGACCTAAACAGTATTTTGCCCGCTGTAACGAAGTCAGAACTTCGTGTACATATTCTGCGGAATCTCATTAGCTGTGATTTTATTAATCCCTTGTATGTGTGCGCAGGATGAAAGCTTGTTTTAAAAAGCAGCGCGTGTGTGTCTGTGTCCTTAAAATGAACTTTGATGTCTAATTTTTGTGTGTGTGCAAATGTCGGTGCTTTAAAAACTGTAGTGTCCAAAAAGTCCACCGAATGGTCATCTGTGACATACTTCAAAGAAATAGAAGCGTCATGTGTATTCAACACTTTAATGAATTCATCAAAACTTTCCCTAGAGTAGGTCCAAATACCCCAAATATCGTCCAAATATCTATAGTAATGAAGCGGCTTTTTGGGGCATTTTGCTAGAGCTTTTTCCTCCCAATCCGCCATAAAAATGTTGGCATAGGCAGGGGCAAATTTTTTGCCCATTGCCGTACCCTTTATTTGTAAATAAAATTGTCCGTTAAATTCAAAATCATTTTTAATAAGATTTATTTCTAATAGTTTTAATATTGCCTGATCTGGCCTTGTAACATCAGGATATTTTGACATTATATTTTTTACAGCCAATAGTCCAGCCTGGGTGTCAATATTAGTATATAGGCTGTCTATATCAATAGTAAAAAATAATGATAATGAATTTTTAGGGATTTTTAAATTTTTGACAATGTCTACAAAATGGTATGTGTCTTTGATGTATGATATGTGTTTTGTAGATAAGGGATTAAGATGATAATCAATAAATTCTGCCGTTTTGTATGTCTCACTACCACAGTCAGAAACAATAGGTCTGCCTGGAGGCACTTCGAATGGTACGGTCCATGTTTGTGGATCCTTGTGGATTTTTGGGAGCATATAGAATCTCCGAGCTCTCGGCTGGTTTTCTCCTTTTAAATACTGTTTTTGTCTACTATTTATATATTTATTCTTATGTAATTTATTTAAAATATTATGAATAACAGGTATTGTTTTTAAATAAATGGGTTCGCTCAGTTTTTTATAATATGTCGGGTTATCTAATTGCCTCTGGGCCTCCATCACGTATTGCTCCCTTCCTAATATCACTACCACACTCCCCTTATCGGCAGGTTTAATAACAATGTGTTTGTTTTGGCTCAGTTGTTTAATAGCTTTTATCTCGTTATACGATAGATTAGACTTTTCTTTGTAACTTTTAAAATGTGTGTTTAGTGTGTCGCAGTCTTTTTGGATCAGAAGATTCACCTGTGGTGGAATCTTATCCGGTGGTGGTGTCCAAATTGAAGGGGCCATGTAAGGCAGAGGTTTTTTCTGCTGTGACTCTTTAAAAAATGAGGCCAACTTTATTTTTCTATGGTAATTTTGAATATCTGTTTCTAATTGTCTTCTCTGATGTTTGTTTATGTCTACTGTTGGGATGAAGGTCAAGCCTTTGTCTAAAAGATCACATTGTGGCTTTGAAAGGTTAAAATCTTTAGCCAATACCAACACATTTTGTGAGGTTGAACTGTTAGCCCCCTCCTTTAGAAGGCTCGTGGGGCCCTGAAGTTTAAAATGGTGGACCAGTGGACCAGCATTGCCTGTGCGGTTGTCTTGGTCCAGTGGATGTTGTCACTTTCCGTAGAAAACAACTTGTCCTCTAGTTTGATGAGGTACGGCATGTTTCTACGGATGTGCTCATTAAGCGTCCGTAAACAGCTTGTCTCTGAAACAGGCAGAGCCGAAGAAAAATTGATCATGGGGATCCAGATCTCAGAGTAGGGAAAGTGCAATTTGGCAGTTCTCAATGCAGACTGCATTTGTTTTACAGAAGTCATTTTGGCCTTCTGACCTCTGCAATTGATGCCAAATGACAAAACCACTTTTTCCACCACAGTTTTGCAGATTACTTTCGCCATTATGGCCTGAGCGTTGCGGAAGTTAGCCCCCGGGTAACTCTCAATCTGTAGGTCCGGGATTGAATAGGGTGGTATTTTGGACAGATTAGAATCCCCAATGATGAGCCACTTTTTAAAGACCGTCAACTCCCAGTCCACCAATTTGCGGTTGGTGTTAATGTGTCTGGTAACCCTGCAACTAGGTGGTTCGGGTGTCGGAGTGAGGTCCAACAACAGATCCTCCACATCGCTGGATTCCGTAACTGTTTCCTTTTGGGGAACCGGAAGTTGGTGAACCATTGCTGAAACTACTTGTTTCTTGGCTACTGCGGTTTGAAGAGGGATCAAGTTTGGTGTGGTGTCTGCCTCTAGTCCATCGCTGGTGTCCAGTGGGGAGTCTTCCAGCAATGGCCTAGTGCAGCGCCTAGCGCGTGGAGGTATAGGCCAGTCATTGTCACTCGAATCTATCTCCAGCGCCGAGCTGTTCTCAGACACAACACAAGTGTTTTGTCTAACCAGTCTGCGTTTTGTCCTTCGTTGTTTGGGAGACAGCTGGGTAGTCGGCAAAACCGTGACGCCTAACCAGTCTGTCCCTGTGTCAGTCCCGGCCGTCACTGTGTTCTTTGCCATGTTGCGTCTTGGGGCCTGTGCCACCACTTGTTCAGTCCGTTGTGGTGTGTGTTGTGTGTTGTGTTGTGCATGTTGTTTGCGTTGTGTAGCTTGTGGCGGTGCAGGCTGTTGTTCCGTGTCAGAAACAGCCTGCCCGTTCTCATATGTTGTTAGCAGCGCCTCTGCGTGATCTACAACCTCCTGTGTGAGCCTGGACAAATTTTTCCGGGCCCACTTAGTAGCCACCTGGAAAGCTGCTTTCCAGTCCCCGGTCAGATCGCTAGAGATCTCCTTGATGGTTGCTTCCAATCCCTCTATGTAATGTTGCTCAAGAATTAGGAGTGTATTGTACCCCCAATTCTTGGCATTCCCCATTATGAGGTCTGATGTGTTGGGAGTGGGTGCTGCTGGTTTGATCATGGTGGTCAGGGTTTCCACCATGTTGGAGATCATCCGGGGTTCTGCTTTACCCGGTTTAACTGCTACATTCTGCAGGTGATGCACCTGTTTAATTACAGAGTGCATTTTCCTTGCCAACCTGCTAAAAGCTGGGTCAGGTGGTATATACTGATCCCGATTGGTCTGTGGTCTGTTACCACCAGGTGGTAGGAATGGAACACGGTTGTTCTGTGGTCTGTTGCCACCAGGGGCCGTGAATCCAAAAGCAGGCCTGCTGTTGTTCTGGCGGGCCACTGCCGCGTAGGATCTGGACTGAGGGACCAGGTAGCGAGGACCTGGAGGAGGCACTGGCCGGTTAGGATAGGGGAAATTGATCCGCCTCCTTTTAAAGGTGGCGGAAGGTGCGCTGTCCTTCCTCCAGGGGGCTACCTGGTCCCTATTGCGATGGTAGGGACGACCTTGTCGTTTCCCATATACCACCGTCGTCCAACCTCTGTCAATTTGGTCATAAAAGGTCATGTTTGTGTTGTGTGAATTTGTAATATAAGTCTGTGTCGCCTTTGTTATTTATATATAATGAATTATAATTTTTAATATAGTTGTAGTTGTTTTCTATTTATTAAGGAGATATTTATAATAAATTTTGTATATAAAATGTCCAATTTATGAAATAAAATCAAAAACTTCAAAAAATAAAAAAAGTGAAAATAAAAATGAAAAATGAAAAACACGTGACCGAGTCACTCGTGTTAACGTGCCACCTGACGACGTTTCGACCCTCTTGGGTCTTCTTCAGGTCAAAAAGGCACGTATGATGGGATGAAATGGCTACCAGTTCTGAGCAGTGAGGTCTTTCCCCTACGAAGATCAGAGCAACAGTGAGGAGACGGAGGGCTCCTCTATATATAGGCTGGCCCTCAGACTCCTCCCCCCTGTTGATTCTAATGTGAGCTTCACTTCTTGTGGCTGTGAATCATCCTGATACCGTGTATCTATGGATTTTTAAACTTGTTTATATATTTTCTTCTGTTTATAATTTTTTATATATTTTATATTTTTTATAAAAATTAAAAAAGTAACAAAATGAACTTGTGACTTTATGATTTTAAACTGTTCTTGTTCTAACGTATTCATAAACAATGTGTTCTGTATTTGAGCTTGTTAATTTACTATAAAGCAATAAAAAAATAAAAAAATTAAATAAAAACAGAGACTTTAGGTTTAGGCATAGAATAAAAAATGGTTAGGGTTAGGGCTATGATCCCTGGCTAGGTTTTAAACAGAGCAAATATGAATTAGGGTTAGACCCTAGTAATAATTTAGGTTTAGGCATAGAATTAAAAAATGGTTAGGGTTAGGGCTATGATCCTTGGCTAGGTTTTAAACAGAGCAAATCTGAATTAGGGTTAGACCCTAGTAATAACTTAGGTTTAGGCATAGAATAACAATTATTTAGGGTTAGGGCTATGATCCCTGGCTAGGTTTTAAACAGAGCAAATATGAATTAGGGTTAGACCATAGTAATAACTAAGGTTTAGGCCTAGTTCTTCTAAAAAAATGGTTAGGTTTAGGGCAATCTGCCACGTACAGTTCTAATTTCGTCTAATAATTTATATTTAAGCCTATTGGCTCCTTCGTCCCGAGGAGAAAGATCCATCTCCTCTCAATTTTTCTCCTGTCCATGTCCGTCCAAGTTGAATTATGTTGAAGGCCTGCTACTTTAATTGACTGTAGTCCATGTAATAAAAAATGTTTAATCAGGGGAGTATCTGTTTTTACTTTGTGTCTCAAATTGTATCTATGTTGTGTCATTCTTGTAGCTATGGAATTTTTGGTTTCTCCTACGTATTGTTTTCTACATTTCTTGCAGAATATTAAATACACACAATTAGATGTTTGTGGTGTAAAATGTTGCTTAATAATAAAATTTGTCTTTGTTTGCATGTTTCTGACAAATTCCATTTTGCAAAATACTTGTGATAAAATGTTGTTTTCCTTCTGATGTAATGGTGTGAGTGTTGCCCTGACCAAAAAATCTTTTAAGTTTTTATTCCTCCTATAAGCCGAAATAACTTGGAACTTATCCAATAGTCCCTGATCTTGAATCATAGTTTTAAAATTGTTTTTAAGTTTGTTATTCATAATTTTGCTTATAGTGGAAAATGTTGTGATCAGAGGAATCATGTTTGTATTCATTTTTGTTTTTTCATCTCTATAGTGCTTTAAACAATGTCTCAAAAATGACCTAGAATATCCTCTATTTCTTAGAGACCTAAACAGTATTTTGCCCGCTGTAACGAAGTCAGAACTTCGTGTACATATTCTGCGGAATCTCATTAGCTGTGATTTTATTAATCCCTTGTATGTGTGCGCAGGATGAAAGCTTGTTTTAAAAAGCAGCGCGTGTGTGTCTGTGTCCTTAAAATGAACTTTGATGTCTAATTTTTGTGTGTGTGCAAATGTCGGTGCTTTAAAAACTGTAGTGTCCAAAAAGTCCACCGAATGGTCATCTGTGACATACTTCAAAGAAATAGAAGCGTCATGTGTATTCAACACTTTAATGAATTCATCAAAACTTTCCCTAGAGTAGGTCCAAATACCCCAAATATCGTCCAAATATCTATAGTAATGAAGCGGCTTTTTGGGGCATTTTGCTAGAGCTTTTTCCTCCCAATCCGCCATAAAAATGTTGGCATAGGCAGGGGCAAATTTTTTGCCCATTGCCGTACCCTTTATTTGTAAATAAAATTGTCCGTTAAATTCAAAATCATTTTTAATAAGATTTATTTCTAATAGTTTTAATATTGCCTGATCTGGCCTTGTAACATCAGGATATTTTGACATTATATTTTTTACAGCCAATAGTCCAGCCTGGGTGTCAATATTAGTATATAGGCTGTCTATATCAATAGTAAAAAATAATGATAATGAATTTTTAGGGATTTTTAAATTTTTGACAATGTCTACAAAATGGTATGTGTCTTTGATGTATGATATGTGTTTTGTAGATAAGGGATTAAGATGATAATCAATAAATTCTGCCGTTTTGTATGTCTCACTACCACAGTCAGAAACAATAGGTCTGCCTGGAGGCACTTCGAATGGTACGGTCCATGTTTGTGGATCCTTGTGGATTTTTGGGAGCATATAGAATCTCCGAGCTCTCGGCTGGTTTTCTCCTTTTAAATACTGTTTTTGTCTACTATTTATATATTTATTCTTATGTAATTTATTTAAAATATTATGAATAACAGGTATTGTTTTTAAATAAATGGGTTCGCTGGGTTAGGGTTAGGGTTAGGGTTAGGGTTAGGTTAGGGGAAATTAATCCCACTCCGTAGAGGAGGAAAGTGCACGGTCCTTCACACCAGGGGGCTCCCTGGTCCCCATATGTCACAGGTCCTGTGCTCACACACTAATACACTAGTTACTACACGCTATGATTATAGATACGTGGACTATTCAAACGAACTATTTACAAATGTACATAATTGAGGCTTAGGTCTCTCCGCTCGTCCGAGGGAGGGTTCGTTGCTTAGTCAGGTAAGTATAAGGTAAGTCAAATTTAGCTTTAGTCTGGCCCTGTCGCGACGTTTCGAAATCTTTTGTTTCTTCTTCAGGCAAGGGCAGGTAAGTATGTCAGTTTGAATTAAGTCATGTCATCCCAGTGGTGGTGTCAGTCTGAGACTGCTGGGACATCGCACCCACTTTTATACCCCATCTAGCTCCTCCTCTTTGCAGAATTTCCCATTTCTGAATTTGCCAGTTCCTTTGGCATCACAGTTTTACCTTTTTCACGAAACAATCCAATATGATTTCTTGTGTGGCTTCAATTAATAGCTCCAGTCAAATCTATTATAGGCCCATACTACACCTAGTTGGGTGGGGTCTTTCAGGGAATATTTGCCTTTTTCTGGTCATTCATCCTGTTTTTACTCTCCAATTAAAGCTAAATCAAACCAACTGGTGTGGAGTCTTCGTATAATCCTCACAATAAAGTTCTTGGGTGAAGTTAATACAGATAAAATGCCCTGCTTAGGGTTTAAAGGTTAGGTTCAGGCAAGGGGTCACCTGGTTAGGGTTAGGGTAGAGGGTCCCTGATTAGGGATATCATGACTCTATTCTCAAATTAGAGTTGAACGTCTGACTAAGAGTCATGAAAGCACAAGACTACTGGACTGAGGACCAGGAAGCGAGAACCTGGTGGAGGCACTGGCCGGTTAGGTTAGGGGAAATTAATCCCACTCCGTAGAGGAGGAAAGTGCACGGTCCTTCACACCAGGGGGCTCCCTGGTCCCCATATGTCACAGGTCCTGTGCTCACACACTAATACACTAGTTACTACACGCTATGATTATAGATACGTGGACTATTCAAACGAACTATTTACAAATGTACATAATTGAGGCTTAGGTCTCTCCGCTCGTCCGAGGGAGGGTTCGTTGCTTAGTCAGGTAAGTATAAGGTAAGTCAAATTTAGCTTTAGTCTGGCCCTGTCGCGACGTTTCAAAATCTTTTGTTTCTTCTTCAGGCAAGGGCAGGTAAGTATGTCAGTTTGAATTAAGTCATGTCATCCCAGTGGTGGTGTCAGTCTGAGACTGCTGGGACATCGCACCCACTTTTATACCCCATCTAGCTCCTCCTCTTTGCAGAATTTCCCATTTCTGAATTTGCCAGTTCCTTTGGCATCACAGTTTTACCTTTTTCACGAAACAATCCAATATGATTTCTTGTGTGGCTTCAATTAATAGCTCCAGTCAAATCTATTATAGGCCCATACTACACCTAGTTGGGTGGGGTCTTTCAGGGAATATTTGCCTTTTTCTGGTCATTCATCCTGTTTTTACTCTCCAATTAAAGCTAAATCAAACCAACTGGTGTGGAGTCTTCGTATAATCCTCACAATAAAGTTCTTGGGTGAAGTTAATACAGATAAAATGCCCTGCTTAGGGTTTAAAGGTTAGGTTCAGGCAAGGGGTCACCTGGTTAGGGTTAGGGTAGAGGGTCCCTGATTAGGGATATCATGACTCTATTCTCAAATTAGAGTTGAACGTCTGACTAAGAGTCATGAAAGCACAAGACTACTGGACTGAGGACCAGGAAGCGAGAACCTGGTGGAGGCACTGGCCGGTTAGGTTAGGGGAAATTAATCCCACTCCGTAGAGGAGGAAAGTGCACGGTCCTTCACACCAGGGGGCTCCCTGGTCCCCATATGTCACAGGTCCTGTGCTCACACACTAATACACTAGTTACTACACGCTATGATTATAGATACGTGGACTATTCAAACGAACTATTTACAAATGTACATAATTGAGGCTTAGGTCTCTCCGCTCGTCCGAGGGAGGGTTCGTTGCTTAGTCAGGTAAGTATAAGGTAAGTCAAATTTAGCTTTAGTCTGGCCCTGTCGCGACGTTTCGAAATCTTTTGTTTCTTCTTCAGGCAAGGGCAGGTAAGTATGTCAGTTTGAATTAAGTCATGTCATCCCAGTGGTGGTGTCAGTCTGAGACTGCTGGGACATCGCACCCACTTTTATACCCCATCTAGCTCCTCCTCTTTGCAGAATTTCCCATTTCTGAATTTGCCAGTTCCTTTGGCATCACAGTTTTACCTTTTTCACGAAACAATCCAATATGATTTCTTGTGTGGCTTCAATTAATAGCTCCAGTCAAATCTATTATAGGCCCATACTACACCTAGTTGGGTGGGGTCTTTCAGGGAATATTTGCCTTTTTCTGGTCATTCATCCTGTTTTTACTCTCCAATTAAAGCTAAATCAAACCAACTGGTGTGGAGTCTTCGTATAATCCTCACAATAAAGTTCTTGGGTGAAGTTAATACAGATAAAATGCCCTGCTTAGGGTTTAAAGGTTAGGTTCAGGCAAGGGGTCACCTGGTTAGGGTTAGGGTAGAGGGTCCCTGATTAGGGATATCATGACTCTATTCTCAAATTAGAGTTGAACGTCTGACTAAGAGTCATGAAAGCACAAGACTACTGGACTGAGGACCAGGAAGCGAGAACCTGGTGGAGGCACTGGCCGGTTAGGTTAGGGGAAATTAATCCCACTCCGTAGAGGAGGAAAGTGCACGGTCCTTCACACCAGGGGGCTCCCTGGTCCCCATATGTCACAGGTCCTGTGCTCACACACTAATACACTAGTTACTACACGCTATGATTATAGATACGTGGACTATTCAAACGAACTATTTACAAATGTACATAATTGAGGCTTAGGTCTCTCCGCTCGTCCGAGGGAGGGTTCGTTGCTTAGTCAGGTAAGTATAAGGTAAGTCAAATTTAGCTTTAGTCTGGCCCTGTCGCGACGTTTCGAAATCTTTTGTTTCTTCTTCAGGCAAGGGCAGGTAAGTATGTCAGTTTGAATTAAGTCATGTCATCCCAGTGGTGGTGTCAGTCTGAGACTGCTGGGACATCGCACCCACTTTTATACCCCATCTAGCTCCTCCTCTTTGCAGAATTTCCCATTTCTGAATTTGCCAGTTCCTTTGGCATCACAGTTTTACCTTTTTCACGAAACAATCCAATATGATTTCTTGTGTGGCTTCAATTAATAGCTCCAGTCAAATCTATTATAGGCCCATACTACACCTAGTTGGGTGGGGTCTTTCAGGGAATATTTGCCTTTTTCTGGTCATTCATCCTGTTTTTACTCTCCAATTAAAGCTAAATCAAACCAACTGGTGTGGAGTCTTCGTATAATCCTCACAATAAAGTTCTTGGGTGAAGTTAATACAGATAAAATGCCCTGCTTAGGGTTTAAAGGTTAGGTTCAGGCAAGGGGTCACCTGGTTAGGGTTAGGGTAGAGGGTCCCTGATTAGGGATATCATGACTCTATTCTCAAATTAGAGTTGAACGTCTGACTAAGAGTCATGAAAGCACAAGACTACTGGACTGAGGACCAGGAAGCGAGAACCTGGTGGAGGCACTGGCCGGTTAGGTTAGGGGAAATTAATCCCACTCCGTAGAGGAGGAAAGTGCACGGTCCTTCACACCAGGGGGCTCCCTGGTCCCCATATGTCACAGGTCCTGTGCTCACACACTAATACACTAGTTACTACACGCTATGATTATAGATACGTGGACTATTCAAACGAACTATTTACAAATGTACATAATTGAGGCTTAGGTCTCTCCGCTCGTCCGAGGGAGGGTTCGTTGCTTAGTCAGGTAAGTATAAGGTAAGTCAAATTTAGCTTTAGTCTGGCCCTGTCGCGACGTTTCGAAATCTTTTGTTTCTTCTTCAGGCAAGGGCAGGTAAGTATGTCAGTTTGAATTAAGTCATGTCATCCCAGTGGTGGTGTCAGTCTGAGACTGCTGGGACATCGCACCCACTTTTATACCCCATCTAGCTCCTCCTCTTTGCAGAATTTCCCATTTCTGAATTTGCCAGTTCCTTTGGCATCACAGTTTTACCTTTTTCACGAAACAATCCAATATGATTTCTTGTGTGGCTTCAATTAATAGCTCCAGTCAAATCTATTATAGGCCCATACTACACCTAGTTGGGTGGGGTCTTTCAGGGAATATTTGCCTTTTTCTGGTCATTCATCCTGTTTTTACTCTCCAATTAAAGCTAAATCAAACCAACTGGTGTGGAGTCTTCGTATAATCCTCACAATAAAGTTCTTGGGTGAAGTTAATACAGATAAAATGCCCTGCTTAGGGTTTAAAGGTTAGGTTCAGGCAAGGGGTCACCTGGTTAGGGTTAGGGTAGAGGGTCCCTGATTAGGGATATCATGACTCTATTCTCAAATTAGAGTTGAACGTCTGACTAAGAGTCATGAAAGCACAAGACTACTGGACTGAGGACCAGGAAGCGAGAACCTGGTGGAGGCACTGGCCGGTTAGATTAGGGGAAATTAATCCCACTCCGTAGAGGAGGAAAGTGCACGGTCCTTCACACCAGGGGGCTCCCTGGTCCCCATATGTCACAGGTCCTGTGCTCACACACTAATACACTAGTTACTACACGCTATGATTATAGATACGTGGACTATTCAAACGAACTATTTACAAATGTACATAATTGAGGCTTAGGTCTCTCCGCTCGTCCGAGGGAGGGTTCGTTGCTTAGTCAGGTAAGTATAAGGTAAGTCAAATTTAGCTTTAGTCTGGCCCTGTCGCGACGTTTCGAAATCTTTTGTTTCTTCTTCAGGCAAGGGCAGGTAAGTATGTCAGTTTGAATTAAGTCATGTCATCCCAGTGGTGGTGTCAGTCTGAGACTGCTGGGACATCGCACCCACTTTTATACCCCATCTAGCTCCTCCTCTTTGCAGAATTTCCCATTTCTGAATTTGCCAGTTCCTTTGGCATCACAGTTTTACCTTTTTCACGAAACAATCCAATATGATTTCTTGTGTGGCTTCAATTAATAGCTCCAGTCAAATCTATTATAGGCCCATACTACACCTAGTTGGGTGGGGTCTTTCAGGGAATATTTGCCTTTTTCTGGTCATTCATCCTGTTTTTACTCTCCAATTAAAGCTAAATCAAACCAACTGGTGTGGAGTCTTCGTATAATCCTCACAATAAAGTTCTTGGGTGAAGTTAATACAGATAAAATGCCCTGCTTAGGGTTTAAAGGTTAGGTTCAGGCAAGGGGTCACCTGGTTAGGGTTAGGGTAGAGGGTCCCTGATTAGGGATATCATGACTCTATTCTCAAATTAGAGTTGAACGTCTGACTAAGAGTCATGAAAGCACAAGACTACTGGACTGAGGACCAGGAAGCGAGAACCTGGTGGAGGCACTGGCCGGTTAGGTTAGGGGAAATTAATCCCACTCCGTAGAGGAGGAAAGTGCACGGTCCTTCACACCAGGGGGCTCCCTGGTCCCCATATGTCACAGGTCCTGTGCTCACACACTAATACACTAGTTACTACACGCTATGATTATAGATACGTGGACTATTCAAACGAACTATTTACAAATGTACATAATTGAGGCTTAGGTCTCTCCGCTCGTCCGAGGGAGGGTTCGTTGCTTAGTCAGGTAAGTATAAGGTAAGTCAAATTTAGCTTTAGTCTGGCCCTGTCGCGACGTTTCGAAATCTTTTGTTTCTTCTTCAGGCAAGGGCAGGTAAGTATGTCAGTTTGAATTAAGTCATGTCATCCCAGTGGTGGTGTCAGTCTGAGACTGCTGGGACATCGCACCCACTTTTATACCCCATCTAGCTCCTCCTCTTTGCAGAATTTCCCATTTCTGAATTTGCCAGTTCCTTTGGCATCACAGTTTTACCTTTTTCACGAAACAATCCAATATGATTTCTTGTGTGGCTTCAATTAATAGCTCCAGTCAAATCTATTATAGGCCCATACTACACCTAGTTGGGTGGGGTCTTTCAGGGAATATTTGCCTTTTTCTGGTCATTCATCCTGTTTTTACTCTCCAATTAAAGCTAAATCAAACCAACTGGTGTGGAGTCTTCGTATAATCCTCACAATAAAGTTCTTGGGTGAAGTTAATACAGATAAAATGCCCTGCTTAGGGTTTAAAGGTTAGGTTCAGGCAAGGGGTCACCTGGTTAGGGTTAGGGTAGAGGGTCCCTGATTAGGGATATCATGACTCTATTCTCAAATTAGAGTTGAACGTCTGACTAAGAGTCATGAAAGCACAAGACTACTGGACTGAGGACCAGGAAGCGAGAACCTGGTGGAGGCACTGGCCGGTTAGGTTAGGGGAAATTAATCCCACTCCGTAGAGGAGGAAAGTGCACGGTCCTTCACACCAGGGGGCTCCCTGGTCCCCATATGTCACAGGTCCTGTGCTCACACACTAATACACTAGTTACTACACGCTATGATTATAGATACGTGGACTATTCAAACGAACTATTTACAAATGTACATAATTGAGGCTTAGGTCTCTCCGCTCGTCCGAGGGAGGGTTCGTTGCTTAGTCAGGTAAGTATAAGGTAAGTCAAATTTAGCTTTAGTCTGGCCCTGTCGCGACGTTTCGAAATCTTTTGTTTCTTCTTCAGGCAAGGGCAGGTAAGTATGTCAGTTTGAATTAAGTCATGTCATCCCAGTGGTGGTGTCAGTCTGAGACTGCTGGGACATCGCACCCACTTTTATACCCCATCTAGCTCCTCCTCTTTGCAGAATTTCCCATTTCTGAATTTGCCAGTTCCTTTGGCATCACAGTTTTACCTTTTTCACGAAACAATCCAATATGATTTCTTGTGTGGCTTCAATTAATAGCTCCAGTCAAATCTATTATAGGCCCATACTACACCTAGTTGGGTGGGGTCTTTCAGGGAATATTTGCCTTTTTCTGGTCATTCATCCTGTTTTTACTCTCCAATTAAAGCTAAATCAAACCAACTGGTGTGGAGTCTTCGTATAATCCTCACAATAAAGTTCTTGGGTGAAGTTAATACAGATAAAATGCCCTGCTTAGGGTTTAAAGGTTAGGTTCAGGCAAGGGGTCACCTGGTTAGGGTTAGGGTAGAGGGTCCCTGATTAGGGATAGGGATAGGGTTAGGGTTAGGGTTAGGGTTAGGGTTAGGGTTAGGGATAGGGTTAGGGTTAGGGTTAGGGTTAGGGTTAGGGTTAGGGTTAGGGTTAGGGTTAGGGTTAGGGTTAGGGTTAGGGTTAGGGTTAGGGTTAGGGTTAGGGTTAGGGTTAGGGTTAGGGTTAGGGTTAGGGTTAGGGTTAGGGTTAGGGTTAGGGTTAGGGTTAGGGTTAGGGTTAGGGTTAGGGTTAGGGTTAGGGTTAGGGTTAGGGTTAGGGTTAGGGTTAGGGTTAGGGTTAGGGTTAGGGTTAGGGTTAGGGTTAGGGTTAGGGTTAGGGTTAGGGTTAGGGTTAGGGTTAGGGTTAGGGTTAGGGTTAGGGTTAGGGTTAGGGTTAGGGTTAGGGTTAGGGTTAGGGTTAGGGTTAGGGTTAGGGTTAGGGTTAGGGTTAGGGTTAGGGTTAGGGTTAGGGTTAGGGTTAGGGTTAGGGTTAGGGTTAGGGTTAGGGTTAGGGTTAGGGTTAGGGTTAGGGTTAGGGTTAGGGTTAGGGTTAGGGTTAGGGTTAGGGTTAGGGTTAGGGTTAGGGTTAGGGTTAGGGTTAGGGTTAGGGTTAGGGTTAGGGTTAGGGTTAGGGTTAGGGTTAGGGTTAGGGTTAGGGTTAGGGTTAGGGTTAGGGTTAGGGTTAGGGTTAGGGTTAGGGTTAGGGTTAGGGTTAGGGTTAGGGTTAGGGTTAGGGTTAGGGTTAGGGTTAGGGTTAGGGTTAGGGTTAGGGTTAGGGTTAGGGTTAGGGTTAGGGTTAGGGTTAGGGTTAGGGTTAGGGTTAGGGTTAGGGTTAGGGTTAGGGTTAGGGTTAGGGTTAGGGTTAGGGTTAGGGTTAGGGTTAGGGTTAGGGTTAGGGTTAGGGTTAGGGTTAGGGTTAGGGTTAGGGTTAGGGTTAGGGTTAGGGTTAGGGTTAGGGTTAGGGTTAGGGTTAGGGTTAGGGTTAGGGTTAGGGTTAGGGTTAGGGTTAGGGTTAGGGTTAGGGTTAGGGTTAGGGTTAGGGTTAGGGTTAGGGTTAGGGTTAGGGTTAGGGTTAGGGTTAGGGTTAGGGTTAGGGTTAGGGTTAGGGTTAGGGTTAGGGTTAGGGTTAGGGTTAGGGTTAGGGTTAGGGTTAGGGTTAGGGTTAGGGTTAGGGTTAGGGTTAGGGTTAGGGTTAGGGTTAGGGTTAGGGTTAGGGTTAGGGTTAGGGTTAGGGTTAGGGTTAGGGTTAGGGTTAGGGTTAGGGTTAGGGTTAGGGTTAGGGTTAGGGTTAGGGTTAGGGTTAGGGTTAGGGTTAGGGTTAGGGTTAGGGTTAGGGTTAGGGTTAGGGTTAGGGTTAGGGTTAGGGTTAGGGTTAGGGTTAGGGTTAGGGTTAGGGTTAGGGTTAGGGTTAGGGTTAGGGTTAGGGTTAGGGTTAGGGTTAGGGTTAGGGTTAGGGTTAGGGTTAGGGTTAGGGTTAGGGTTAGGGTTAGGGTTAGGGTTAGGGTTAGGGTTAGGGTTAGGGTTAGGGTTAGGGTTAGGGTTAGGGTTAGGGTTAGGGTTAGGGTTAGGGTTAGGGTTAGGGTTAGGGTTAGGGTTAGGGTTAGGGTTAGGGTTAGGGTTAGGGTTAGGGTTAGGGTTAGGGTTAGGGTTAGGGTTAGGGTTAGGGTTAGGGTTAGGGTTAGGGTTAGGGTTAGGGTTAGGGTTAGGGTTAGGGTTAGGGTTAGGGTTAGGGTTAGGGTTAGGGTTAGGGTTAGGGTTAGGGTTAGGGTTAGGGTTAGGGTTAGGGTTAGGGTTAGGGTTAGGGTTAGGGTTAGGGTTAGGGTTAGGGTTAGGGTTAGGGTTAGGGTTAGGGTTAGGGTTAGGGTTAGGGTTAGGGTTAGGGTTAGGGTTAGGGTTAGGGTTAGGGTTAGGGTTAGGGTTAGGGTTAGGGTTAGGGTTAGGGTTAGGGTTAGGGTTAGGGTTAGGGTTAGGGTTAGGGTTAGGGTTAGGGTTAGGGTTAGGGTTAGGGTTAGGGTTAGGGTTAGGGTTAGGGTTAGGGTTAGGGTTAGGGTTAGGGTTAGGGTTAGGGTTAGGGTTAGGGTTAGGGTTAGGGTTAGGGTTAGGGTTAGGGTTAGGGTTAGGGTTAGGGTTAGGGTTAGGGTTAGGGTTAGGGTTAGGGTTAGGGTTAGGGTTAGGGTTAGGGTTAGGGTTAGGGTTAGGGTTAGGGTTAGGGTTAGGGTTAGGGTTAGGGTTAGGGTTAGGGTTAGGGTTAGGGTTAGGGTTAGGGTTAGGGTTAGGGTTAGGGTTAGGGTTAGGGTTAGGGTTAGGGTTAGGGTTAGGGTTAGGGTTAGGGTTAGGGTTAGGGTTAGGGTTAGGGTTAGGGTTAGGGTTAGGGTTAGGGTTAGGGTTAGGGTTAGGGTTAGGGTTAGGGTTAGGGTTAGGGTTAGGGTTAGGGTTAGGGTTAGGGTTAGGGTTAGGGTTAGGGTTAGGGTTAGGGTTAGGGTTAGGGTTAGGGTTAGGGTTAGGGTTAGGGTTAGGGTTAGGGTTAGGGTTAGGGTTAGGGTTAGGGTTAGGGTTAGGGTTAGGGTTAGGGTTAGGGTTAGGGTTAGGGTTAGGGTTAGGGTTAGGGTTAGGGTTAGGGTTAGGGTTAGGGTTAGGGTTAGGGTTAGGGTTAGGGTTAGGGTTAGGGTTAGGGTTAGGGTTAGGGTTAGGGTTAGGGTTAGGGTTAGGGTTAGGGTTAGGGTTAGGGTTAGGGTTAGGGTTAGGGTTAGGGTTAGGGTTAGGGTTAGGGTTAGGGTTAGGGTTAGGGTTAGGGTTAGGGTTAGGGTTAGGGTTAGGGTTAGGGTTAGGGTTAGGGTTAGGGTTAGGGTTAGGGTTAGGGTTAGGGTTAGGGTTAGGGTTAGGGTTAGGGTTAGGGTTAGGGTTAGGGTTAGGGTTAGGGTTAGGGTTAGGGTTAGGGTTAGGGTTAGGGTTAGGGTTAGGGTTAGGGTTAGGGTTAGGGTTAGGGTTAGGGTTAGGGTTAGGGTTAGGGTTAGGGTTAGGGTTAGGGTTAGGGTTAGGGTTAGGGTTAGGGTTAGGGTTAGGGTTAGGGTTAGGGTTAGGGTTAGGGTTAGGGTTAGGGTTAGGGTTAGGGTTAGGGTTAGGGTTAGGGTTAGGGTTAGGGTTAGGGTTAGGGTTAGGGTTAGGGTTAGGGTTAGGGTTAGGGTTAGGGTTAGGGTTAGGGTTAGGGTTAGGGTTAGGGTTAGGGTTAGGGTTAGGGTTAGGGTTAGGGTTAGGGTTAGGGTTAGGGTTAGGGTTAGGGTTAGGGTTAGGGTTAGGGTTAGGGTTAGGGTTAGGGTTAGGGTTAGGGTTAGGGTTAGGGTTAGGGTTAGGGTTAGGGTTAGGGTTAGGGTTAGGGTTAGGGTTAGGGTTAGGGTTAGGGTTAGGGTTAGGGTTAGGGTTAGGGTTAGGGTTAGGGTTAGGGTTAGGGTTAGGGTTAGGGTTAGGGTTAGGGTTAGGGTTAGGGTTAGGGTTAGGGTTAGGGTTAGGGTTAGGGTTAGGGTTAGGGTTAGGGTTAGGGTTAGGGTTAGGGTTAGGGTTAGGGTTAGGGTTAGGGTTAGGGTTAGGGTTAGGGTTAGGGTTAGGGTTAGGGTTAGGGTTAGGGTTAGGGTTAGGGTTAGGGTTAGGGTTAGGGTTAGGGTTAGGGTTAGGGTTAGGGTTAGGGTTAGGGTTAGGGTTAGGGTTAGGGTTAGGGTTAGGGTTAGGGTTAGGGTTAGGGTTAGGGTTAGGGTTAGGGTTAGGGTTAGGGTTAGGGTTAGGGTTAGGGTTAGGGTTAGGGTTAGGGTTAGGGTTAGGGTTAGGGTTAGGGTTAGGGTTAGGGTTAGGGTTAGGGTTAGGGTTAGGGTTAGGGTTAGGGTTAGGGTTAGGGTTAGGGTTAGGGTTAGGGTTAGGGTTAGGGTTAGGGTTAGGGTTAGGGTTAGGGTTAGGGTTAGGGTTAGGGTTAGGGTTAGGGTTAGGGTTAGGGTTAGGGTTAGGGTTAGGGTTAGGGTTAGGGTTAGGGTTAGGGTTAGGGTTAGGGTTAGGGTTAGGGTTAGGGTTAGGGTTAGGGTTAGGGTTAGGGTTAGGGTTAGGGTTAGGGTTAGGGTTAGGGTTAGGGTTAGGGTTAGGGTTAGGGTTAGGGTTAGGGTTAGGGTTAGGGTTAGGGTTAGGGTTAGGGTTAGGGTTAGGGTTAGGGTTAGGGTTAGGGTTAGGGTTAGGGTTAGGGTTAGGGTTAGGGTTAGGGTTAGGGTTAGGGTTAGGGTTAGGGTTAGGGTTAGGGTTAGGGTTAGGGTTAGGGTTAGGGTTAGGGTTAGGGTTAGGGTTAGGGTTAGGGTTAGGGTTAGGGTTAGGGTTAGGGTTAGGGTTAGGGTTAGGGTTAGGGTTAGGGTTAGGGTTAGGGTTAGGGTTAGGGTTAGGGTTAGGGTTAGGGTTAGGGTTAGGGTTAGGGTTAGGGTTAGGGTTAGGGTTAGGGTTAGGGTTAGGGTTAGGGTTAGGGTTAGGGTTAGGGTTAGGGTTAGGGTTAGGGTTAGGGTTAGGGTTAGGGTTAGGGTTAGGGTTAGGGTTAGGGTTAGGGTTAGGGTTAGGGTTAGGGTTAGGGTTAGGGTTAGGGTTAGGGTTAGGGTTAGGGTTAGGGTTAGGGTTAGGGTTAGGGTTAGGGTTAGGGTTAGGGTTAGGGTTAGGGTTAGGGTTAGGGTTAGGGTTAGGGTTAGGGTTAGGGTTAGGGTTAGGGTTAGGGTTAGGGTTAGGGTTAGGGTTAGGGTTAGGGTTAGGGTTAGGGTTAGGGTTAGGGTTAGGGTTAGGGTTAGGGTTAGGGTTAGGGTTAGGGTTAGGGTTAGGGTTAGGGTTAGGGTTAGGGTTAGGGTTAGGGTTAGGGTTAGGGTTAGGGTTAGGGTTAGGGTTAGGGTTAGGGTTAGGGTTAGGGTTAGGGTTAGGGTTAGGGTTAGGGTTAGGGTTAGGGTTAGGGTTAGGGTTAGGGTTAGGGTTAGGGTTAGGGTTAGGGTTAGGGTTAGGGTTAGGGTTAGGGTTAGGGTTAGGGTTAGGGTTAGGGTTAGGGTTAGGGTTAGGGTTAGGGTTAGGGTTAGGGTTAGGGTTAGGGTTAGGGTTAGGGTTAGGGTTAGGGTTAGGGTTAGGGTTAGGGTTAGGGTTAGGGTTAGGGTTAGGGTTAGGGTTAGGGTTAGGGTTAGGGTTAGGGTTAGGGTTAGGGTTAGGGTTAGGGTTAGGGTTAGGGTTAGGGTTAGGGTTAGGGTTAGGGTTAGGGTTAGGGTTAGGGTTAGGGTTAGGGTTAGGGTTAGGGTTAGGGTTAGGGTTAGGGTTAGGGTTAGGGTTAGGGTTAGGGTTAGGGTTAGGGTTAGGGTTAGGGTTAGGGTTAGGGTTAGGGTTAGGGTTAGGGTTAGGGTTAGGGTTAGGGTTAGGGTTAGGGTTAGGGTTAGGGTTAGGGTTAGGGTTAGGGTTAGGGTTAGGGTTAGGGTTAGGGTTAGGGTTAGGGTTAGGGTTAGGGTTAGGGTTAGGGTTAGGGTTAGGGTTAGGGTTAGGGTTAGGGTTAGGGTTAGGGTTAGGGTTAGGGTTAGGGTTAGGGTTAGGGTTAGGGTTAGGGTTAGGGTTAGGGTTAGGGTTAGGGTTAGGGTTAGGGTTAGGGTTAGGGTTAGGGTTAGGGTTAGGGTTAGGGTTAGGGTTAGGGTTAGGGTTAGGGTTAGGGTTAGGGTTAGGGTTAGGGTTAGGGTTAGGGTTAGGGTTAGGGTTAGGGTTAGGGTTAGGGTTAGGGTTAGGGTTAGGGTTAGGGTTAGGGTTAGGGTTAGGGTTAGGGTTAGGGTTAGGGTTAGGGTTAGGGTTAGGGTTAGGGTTAGGGTTAGGGTTAGGGTTAGGGTTAGGGTTAGGGTTAGGGTTAGGGTTAGGGTTAGGGTTAGGGTTAGGGTTAGGGTTAGGGTTAGGGTTAGGGTTAGGGTTAGGGTTAGGGTTAGGGTTAGGGTTAGGGTTAGGGTTAGGGTTAGGGTTAGGGTTAGGGTTAGGGTTAGGGTTAGGGTTAGGGTTAGGGTTAGGGTTAGGGTTAGGGTTAGGGTTAGGGTTAGGGTTAGGGTTAGGGTTAGGGTTAGGGTTAGGGTTAGGGTTAGGGTTAGGGTTAGGGTTAGGGTTAGGGTTAGGGTTAGGGTTAGGGTTAGGGTTAGGGTTAGGGTTAGGGTTAGGGTTAGGGTTAGGGTTAGGGTTAGGGTTAGGGTTAGGGTTAGGGTTAGGGTTAGGGTTAGGGTTAGGGTTAGGGTTAGGGTTAGGGTTAGGGTTAGGGTTAGGGTTAGGGTTAGGGTTAGGGTTAGGGTTAGGGTTAGGGTTAGGGTTAGGGTTAGGGTTAGGGTTAGGGTTAGGGTTAGGGTTAGGGTTAGGGTTAGGGTTAGGGTTAGGGTTAGGGTTAGGGTTAGGGTTAGGGTTAGGGTTAGGGTTAGGGTTAGGGTTAGGGTTAGGGTTAGGGTTAGGGTTAGGGTTAGGGTTAGGGTTAGGGTTAGGGTTAGGGTTAGGGTTAGGGTTAGGGTTAGGGTTAGGGTTAGGGTTAGGGTTAGGGTTAGGGTTAGGGTTAGGGTTAGGGTTAGGGTTAGGGTTAGGGTTAGGGTTAGGGTTAGGGTTAGGGTTAGGGTTAGGGTTAGGGTTAGGGTTAGGGTTAGGT
>NW_026910065.1:0-42879 GCF_949316205.1 Platichthys flesus
AATGGATAGAGAAGCCTATTTTAGCAACTTTGGTTGAAATCTTCATGTTTTCATCAAAGATCAGCCTAAGGTGCAGAAAAGCGCTGGAAAAGTTGAGAGAAGCCTATTTTAGCAACTTTGGTTGAAATCTTCATTTTTTCATCACAGATCAGCCTAAGGTGCAGAAAAGCGCTGGAAACGGTGAGAGAAGCCTATTTTAGCAACTTTGGTTGAAATCTTAATGTTTTCATCACAGATCAGCCTAAGGTGCAGAAAAGCGCTGGAAACGGTGAGATAAGCCTGTTTTAGCACCTTTGGTTGATGTTTGGAGGTTTCATGGACTAAAGCTGAAAATCAGTGCTGTTTGACTGCCATAATGAAATAGGGTCACTCATCAACGTATTTTCTCAAAAGGTCTGCAGTCATATTGCTTGATACTCACCATGCTTACAGTGGATGTTTATAATGAAAAAGGGTAATTTGAAATCTTGGTTTCAACTCTAAAGGAATTCTTTAAACAAATGATTTTAAGTTTTGGAATCCCCAATGAAAAAGTTGCAACTGAACAGTTTTTTCAGTCTAAATGGCACAAGGTGCAGAAAAGCGCTTTGAAAAGGTGAGAGAAGCCTATTTTAGCAACTTTGGTTGAAATCTTCATTTTTTCATCCCAGATCAGCCTAAGGTGCAGAAAAGCGCAGGAAACGGTGAGAGAAGCCTATTTTAGCAACTTTGGTTGAAATCTTCATTTTTTCATCACAGATCAGCCTAAGGTGCAGAAAAGCGCTGGAAACGGTGAGAGAATCCTATTTTAGCAACTTTGGTTGAAATCTTCATGTTTTCATCCCAGATCAGCCTAAGGTGCAGAAAAGCGCTGGAAACGGTGAGAGAATCCTATTTTAGCAACTTTGGTTGAAATCTTCATGTTTTCATCCCAGATCAGCCTAAGGTGCAGAAAAGCGCTGGAAACGGTGAGAGAAGCCTATTTAGCAACTTTGGTTGAAATCTTCATTTTTTCATCACAGATCAGCCTAAGGTGCAGAAAAGCGCTGGAAACGGTGAGAGAAGCCTATTTTAGCAACTTTGGTTGAAATCTTCATTTTTTCATCCCAGATCAGCCTAAGGTGCACAAAAGCACTGGAAACGGTGAGATAAGCCTGTTTTAGCACCTTTGGTTGATGTTTGGAGGTTTCATGGACTAAAGCTGAAAATCAGTGCTGTTTGACTGCCATAATGAAATAGGGTCACTCATCAACGTATTTTCTCAAAAGGTCTGCAGTCATATTGCTTGATACTCACCATGCTTACAGTGGATGTTTATAATGAAAAAGGGTAATTTGAAATCTTGGTTTCAACTCTAAAGGAATTCTTTAAACAAATGATTTTAAGTTTTGGAATCCCAATGAAAAAGTTGCAACTGAACAGTTTTTTCAGTCTAAATGGCACAAGGTGCAGAAAAGCGCTGGAAACGGTGAGAGAAGCCTATTTTAGCAAATTTGGTTGAAATCTTCATTTTTTCATCCCAGATCAGCCTAAGGTGCAGAAAAGCGCTGGAAACGGTGAGAGAAGCCTATTTTAGCAACTTTGGTCAAATCTTCATGTTTTCATCACAGATCAGCCTAAGGTGCAGAAAAGCGCTGGAAACGGTGAGAGAAGCCTATTTTAGCAACTTTGGTTGAAATCTTCATGTTTTCATCACAGATCAGCCTAAGGTGCAGAAAAGCGCTGGAAACGGTGAGAGAAGCCTATTTAGCAACTTTGGTCAAATCTTCATGTTTTCATCACAGATCAGCCTAAGGTGCAGAAAAGCGCTGGAAACGGTGAGAGAAGCCTATTTTAGCAACTTTGGTTGAAATCTTCATGTTTTCATCACAGATCAGCCTAAGGTGCAGAAAAAATGCTGGAAACGGTGAGAGAAGCCTATTTTAGCAACTTTGGTTGAAATCTTCATGTTTTCATCAAAGATCAGCCTAAGGTGCAAAAAAGCGCTGGAAACGGTGAGAGAAGCCTATTTTAGCAACTTTGGTTGAAATCTTCATTTTTTCATCACAGATCAGCCTAAGGTGCAGAAAAGCGCTGGAAACGGTGAGAGAAGCCTATTTTAGCAACTTTGGTTGAAATCTTCATTTTTTCATCCCAGATCAGCCTAAGGTGCACAAAAGCGCTGGAAACGGTGAGATAAACCTTTTTTAGCACCTTTGGTTGATGTTTGGAGGTTTCATGGACTAAAGCTGAAAATCAGTGCTGTTTGACTGCCATAATGAAATAGGGTCACTCATCAACGTATTTTCTCAAAAGGTCTGCAGTCATATTGCTTGATACTCACCATGCTTACAGTGGATGTTTATAATGAAAAAGGGTAATTTGAAATCTTGGTTTCAACTCTAAAGGAATTCTTTAAACAAATGTTTTTTAAGTTTTGGAATCCCCAATGAAAAAGTTGCAACTGAACAGTTTTTTCAGTCTAAATGGCACAAGGTGCAGAAAAGCGCTGGAAACGGTGAGAGAAGCCTATTTTAGCAACTTTGGTTGAAATCTTCATGTTTTCATCACAGATCAGCCTAAGGTGCAGAAAAGCGCTGGAAACGGTGAGAGAAGCCTATTTTAGCAACTTTGGTTGAAATATTCATGTTTTCATCAAAGATCAGCCTAAGGTGCAGAAAAGCGCTGGAAACGGTGAGAGAAGCCCATTTTAGCAACTTTGGTTGAAATCTTCATGTTTTCATCACAGATCAGCCTAAGGTGCAGAAAAGCGCTGGAAACGGTGAGAGAAGCCTATTTTAGCAACTTTGGCTGAAATCTTCATGTTTTCATCACAGATCAGCCTAAGGTGCAGAAAAGCGCTGGAAACGGTGAGAGAAGCCTATTTTAGCAACTTTGGTTGAAATCTTCATGTTTTCATCACAGATCAGCCTAAGGTGCAGAAAAGCGCTGGAAACGGTGAGAGAAGCCTATTTTAGCAACTTTGGTTGAAATCTTCATTTTTTCATCACAGATCAGCCTAAGGTGCAGAAAAGCGCTGGAAACGGTGAGAGAAGCCTATTTTAGCAACTTTGGTTGAAATCTTCATTTTTTCATCACAGATCAGCCTAAGGTGCAGAAAAGCGCTGGAAACGGTGAGAGAAGCCTATTTTAGCAACTTTGGTTGAAATCTTCATTTTTTCATCCCAGATCAGCCTAAGGTGCACAAAAGCGCTGGAAACGGTGAGAGAAGCCTATTTTAGCAACTTTGGTTGAAATCTTCATTTTTTCATCACAGATCAGCCTAAGGTGCAGAAAAGCGCTGGAAACGGTGAGAGAAGCCTATTTTAGCAACTTTGGTTGAAATCTTCAT
This sequence comes from Platichthys flesus, assembly GCF_949316205.1. NCBI lineage: Eukaryota > Metazoa > Chordata > Actinopteri > Pleuronectiformes > Pleuronectidae > Platichthys > Platichthys flesus. The sequence goes on from NW_026910065.1 coordinate 3,311, forward strand.
GTTTTCATCACAGATCCGCCTAAGGTGCAGAAAAGCGCTGGAAACGGTGAGATAAGCCTGTTTTAGCACCTTTGGTTGATGTTTGGAGGTTTCATGGACTAAAGCTGAAAATCAGTGCTGTTTGACTGCCATAATGAAATAGGGTCACTCATCAACGTATTTTCTCAAAAGGTCTGCAGTCATATTGCTTGATACTCACCATGCTTACAGTGGATGTTTATAATGAAAAAGGGTAATTTGAAATCTTGGTTTCAACTCTAAAGGAATTCTTTAAACAAATGATTTTAAGTTTTGGAATCCCCAATGAAAAAGTTGCAACTGAACAGTTTTTTCAGTCTAAATGGCACAAGGTGCAGAAAAGCGCTTTGAAAAGGTGAGAGAAGCCTATTTTAGCAACTTTGGTTGAAATCTTCATTTCTTCATCCCAGATCAGCCTAAGGTGCAGAAAAGCGCAGAAAACGGTGAGAGAAGCCTATTTTAGCAACTTTGGTTGAAATCTTCATTTTTTCATCACAGATCAGCCTAAGGTGCAGAAAAGCGCTGGAAACGGTGAGAGAATCCTATTTTAGCAACTTTGGTTGAAATCTTCATGTTTTCATCCCATATCAGCCTAAGGTGCAGAAAAGCGCTGGAAACGGTGAGAGAATCCTATTTTAGCAACTTTGGTTGAAATCTTCATGTTTTCATCCCAGATCAGCCTAAGGTGCAGAAAAGCGCTGGAAACGGTGAGAGAAGCCTATTTTAGCAACTTTGGTTGAAATCTTCATTTTTTCATCACAAATCAGCCTAAGGTGCAGAAAAACGCTGGAAACGGTGAGACAAGCCTATTTTAGCAACTTTGGTTGAAATCTTCATTTTTTCATCCCAGATCAGCCTAAGGTGCACAAAAGCACTGGAAACGGTGAGATAAGCCTGTTTTAGCACCTTTGGTTGATGTTTGGAGGTTTCATGGACTAAAGCTGAAAATCAGTGCTGTTTGACTGCCATAATGAAATAGGGTCACTCATCAACGTATTTTCTCAAAAGGTCTGCAGTCATATTGCTTGATACTCACCATGCTTACAGTGGATGTTTATAATGAAAAAGGGTAATTTGAAATCTTGGTTTCAACTCTAAAGGAATACTTTAAACAAATGATTTTAAGTTTTGGAATCCCCAATGAAAAAGTTGCAACTGAACAGTTTTTTCAGTCTAAATGGCACAAGGTGCAGAAAAGCGCTGGAAACGGTGAGAGAAGCCTATTTTAGCAAATTTGGTTGAAATCTTCATTTTTTCATCCCAGATCAGCCTAAGGTGCAGAAAAGCGCTGGAAACGGTGAGAGAAGCCTATTTTAGCAACTTTGGTCAAATCTTCATGTTTTCATCACAGATCAGCCTAAGGTGCAGAAAAGCGCTGGAAACGGTGAGAGAAGCCTATTTTAGCAACTTTGGTTGAAATCTTCATGTTTTCATCACAGATCAGCCTAAGGTGCAGAAAAAATGCTGGAAACGGTGAGAGAAGCCTATTTTAGCAACTTTGGTTGAAATCTTCATGTTTTCATCAAAGATCAGCCTAAGGTGCAAAAAAGCGCTGGAAACGGTGAGAGAAGCCTATTTTAGCAACTTTGGTTGAAATCTTCATTTTTTCATCACAGATCAGCCTAAGGTGCAGAAAAGCGCTGGAAACGGTGAGAGAAGCCTATTTTAGCAACTTTGGTTGAAATCTTCATTTTTTCATCCCAGATCAGCCTAAGGTGCACAAAAGCGCTGGAAACGGTGAGATAAACCTTTTTTAGCACCTTTGGTTGATGTTTGGAGGTTTCATGGACTAAAGCTGAAAATCAGTGCTGTTTGACTGCCATAATGAAATAGGGTCACTCATCAACGTATTTTCTCAAAAGGTCTGCAGTCATATTGCTTGATACTCACCATGCTTACAGTGGATGTTTATAATGAAAAAGGGTAATTTGAAATCTTGGTTTCAACTCTAAAGGAATTCTTTAAACAAATGTTTTTTAAGTTTTGGAATCCCCAATGAAAAAGTTGCAACTGAACAGTTTTTTCAGTCTAAATGGCACAAGGTGCAGAAAAGCGCTGGAAACGGTGAGAGAAGCCTATTTTAGCAACTTTGGTTGAAATCTTCATGTTTTCATCACAGATCAGCCTAAGGTGCAGAAAAGCGCTGGAAACGGTGAGAGAAGCCTATTTTAGCAACTTTGGTTGAAATATTCATGTTTTCATCAAAGATCAGCCTAAGGTGCAGAAAAGCGCTGGAAACGGTGAGAGAAGCCCATTTTAGCAACTTTGGTTGAAATCTTCATGTTTTCATCACAGATCAGCCTAAGGTGCAGAAAAGCGCTGGAAACGGTGAGAGAAGCCTATTTTAGCAACTTTGGCTGAAATCTTCATGTTTTCATCACAGATCAGCCTAAGGTGCAGAAAAGCGCTGGAAACGGTGAGAGAAGCCTATTTTAGCAACTTTGGTTGAAATCTTCATGTTTTCATCACAGATCAGCCTAAGGTGCAGAAAAGCGCTGGAAACGGTGAGAGAAGCCTATTTTAGCAACTTTGGTTGAAATCTTCATTTTTTCATCACAGATCAGCCTAAGGTGCAGAAAAGCGCTGGAAACGGTGAGAGAAGCCTATTTTAGCAACTTTGGTTGAAATCTTCATTTTTTTCATCACAGATCAGCCTAAGGTGCAGAAAAGCGCTGGAAACGGTGAGAGAAGCCTATTTTAGCAACTTTGGTTGAAATCTTCATTTTTTCATCCCAGATCAGCCTAAGGTGCACAAAAGCGCTGGAAACGGTGAGAGAAGCCTATTTTAGCAACTTTGGTTGAAATCTTCATTTTTTCATCACAGATCAGCCTAAGGTGCAGAAAAGCGCTGGAAACGGTGAGAGAAGCCTATTTTAGCAACTTTGGTTGAAATCTTCATGTTTTCATCACAGATCCGCCTAAGGTGCAGAAAAGCGCTGGAAACGGTGAGATAAGCCTGTTTTAGCACCTTTGGTTGATGTTTGGAGGTTTCATGGACTAAAGCTGAAAATCAGTGCTGTTTGACTGCCATAATGAAATAGGGTCACTCATCAACGTATTTTCTCAAAAGGTCTGCAGTCATATTGCTTGATACTCACCATGCTTACAGTGGATGTTTATAATGAAAAAGGGTAATTTGAAATCTTGGTTTCAACTCTAAAGGAATTCTTTAAACAAATGATTTTAAGTTTTGGAATCCCCAATGAAAAAGTTGCAACTGAACAGTTTTTTCAGTCTAAATGGCACAAGGTGCAGAAAAGCGCTTTGAAAAGGTGAGAGAAGCCTATTTTAGCAACTTTGGTTGAAATCTTCATTTTTTCATCCCAGATCAGCCTAAGGTGCAGAAAAGCGCAGAAAACGGTGAGAGAAGCCTATTTTAGCAACTTTGGTTGAAATCTTCATTTTTTCATCACAGATCAGCCTAAGGTGCAGAAAAGCGCTGGAAACGGTGAGAGAATCCTATTTTAGCAACTTTGGTTGAAATCTTCATGTTTTCATCCCATATCAGCCTAAGGTGCAGAAAAGCGCTGGAAACGGTGAGAGAATCCTATTTTAGCAACTTTGGTTGAAATCTTCATGTTTTCATCCCAGATCAGCCTAAGGTGCAGAAAAGCGCTGGAAACGGTGAGAGAAGCCTATTTTAGCAACTTTGGTTGAAATCTTCATTTTTTCATCACAAATCAGCCTAAGGTGCAGAAAAACGCTGGAAACGGTGAGACAAGCCTATTTTAGCAACTTTGGTTGAAATCTTCATTTTTTCATCCCAGATCAGCCTAAGGTGCACAAAAGCACTGGAAACGGTGAGATAAGCCTGTTTTAGCACCTTTGGTTGATGTTTGGAGGTTTCATGGACTAAAGCTGAAAATCAGTGCTGTTTGACTGCCATAATGAAATAGGGTCACTCATCAACGTATTTTCTCAAAAGGTCTGCAGTCATATTGCTTGATACTCACCATGCTTACAGTGGATGTTTATAATGAAAAAGGGTAATTTGAAATCTTGGTTTCAACTCTAAAGGAATACTTTAAACAAATGATTTTAAGTTTTGGAATCCCCAATGAAAAAGTTGCAACTGAACAGTTTTTTCAGTCTAAATGGCACAAGGTGCAGAAAAGCGCTGGAAACGGTGAGAGAAGCCTATTTTAGCAAATTTGGTTGAAATCTTCATTTTTTCATCCCAGATCAGCCTAAGGTGCAGAAAAGCGCTGGAAACGGTGAGAGAAGCCTATTTTAGCAACTTTGGTCGAAATCTTCATTTTTTCATCCCAGATCAGCCTAAGGTGCACAAAAGCGCTGGAAACGGTGAGATAAGCCTGTTTTAGCACCTTTGGTTGATGTTTGGAGGTTTCATGGACTAAAGCTGAAAATCAGTGCTGTTTGACTGCCATAATGAAATAGGGTCACTCATCAACGTATTTTCTCAAAAGGTCTGCAGTCATATTGCTTGATACTCACCATGCTTACAGTGGATGTTTATAATGAAAAAGGGTAATTTGAAATCTTGGTTTCAACTCTAAAGGAATTCTTTAAACAAATGATTTTAAGTTTTGGAATCCCCAATGAAAAAGTTGCAACTGAACAGTTTTTTCAGTCTAAATGGCACAAGGTGCAGAAAAGCGCTGGAAACGGTGAGAGAAGCCTATTTTAGCAAATTTGGTTGAAATCTTCATTTTTTCATCCCATTTCAGCCTAAGGTGCAGAAAAGCGCTGGAAATGGTGAGATAAGCCTATTTCAGCAACTTTGGTTGAAATCTTCATGTTTTCATCACAGATCAGCCTAAGGTGCAGAAAAGCGCTGGAAACGGTGAGAGAAGCCTATTTTAGCAACTTTGGTTGAAATCTTCATGTTTTCATCACAGATCAGCCTAAGGTGCAGAAAAGCGCTGGAAACGGTGAGAGAAGCCTATTTTAGCAACTTTGGTTGAAATCTTCATGTTTTCATCACAGATCAGCCTAAGGTGCAGAAAAGCGCTGGAAACGGTGAGAGAAGCCTATTTTAGCAACTTTGGTTGAAATCTTCATGTTTTCATCACAGATCAGCCTAAGGTGCAGAAAAGCGCTGGAAACGGTGAGAGAAGCCTATTTTAGCAACTTTGGTTGAAATCTTCATTTTTTCATCCCAGATCAGCCTATGGTGCAGAAAAGCGCTGGAAACGGTGAGAGAAGCCTATTTTAGCAACTTTGGTTGAAATCTTAATTTTTTCATCCCAGATCAGCCTAAGGTGCACAAAAGCGCTGGAAACGTTGAGATAAGCCTGTTTTAGCACCTTTGGTTGATGTTTGGAGGTTTCATGGACTAAAGCTGAAAATCAGTGCTGTTTGACTGCCATAATGAAATAGGGTCACTCATCAACAAATTTTCTCAAAAGGTCTGCAGTCATATTGCTTGATACTCGCCATGCTTACAGTGGATGTTTAGAATGAAAAAGGGTAATTTGAAATCTTGGTTTCAACTCTAAAGGAATTCTTTGAACAAATGATTTTAAGTTTTGGAATCCCCAATGAAAAAGTTGCAACTGAACAGTTTTTTCAGTCTAAATGGCACAAGGTGCAGAAAAGCGCTGGAAACGGTGAGAGAAGCCTATTTTAGCAACTTTGGTTGAAATCTTCATGTTTTCATCACAGATCAGCCTAAGGTGCAGAAAAGCGCTGGAAACGGTGAGAGAAGCCTATTTAAGCAACTTTGGTTGAAATCTTCATTTTTTCATCACAGATCAGCCTAAGGTGCAGAAAAGCGCTGGAAACGGTGAGAGAAGCCTATTTTAGCAACTTTGGTTGGGTTAGGGTTAGGGGTTAGGGGTTAGGGGTTAGGGTTGGGGTTGGGGTTGGGGTTAGGGTTGGGGTTAGGTGAGGGGAAAATGAACCCACCTCCTTCAAAAAGGTGGTGGGGAGTGCACGGTCCTTCACTCCAGGGGACTCCCTGGTCCCCATTTGTCACAGGTCCTGTGCTCTCAAACTAATACATAGGCTTATAAACGGTGTTATTACACATTCGTGGACTCTCAAAAAACAACGAACTATATACAAATATACAAATTGAGGCTTAGGTCTCTCCTCTCGTCCGAGGGAGGGTTCGTTGCTTGGTCAGGTAAGTATCAGGTAAGTCAAATTTAGCTTTTTATAGTCTGGCCCTGTCGCGACGTTTCGGAATCTTTTGTTCCTTCTTCAGGCAAGGGCAGGTAAGTCAGTCAATTTGGATTCAGTCTGTAAGTCATCCCCAGGGTGGGTCTCTGTGAGAGCTTGTTGTTTAGCTCCTTCTCCGGTGGAGCGTCATGTCAGTCTGAGACCGGAGAGGGCATCGCACCCATTTATAAATCCCATCTAGCTCCTCCCCTTTGCAGAATTTCCCATTTCTGAATTTCCCAGTTCCTTGGCATCACAGTTTTAGCTTTTTCACAATCAATCCTTATGCTTTTGTTGTGTGGCCAGATTAATAGCTCCAGTTATATGTATTTGGGATTTCTTTTGAATCACCTATATAACCATACTACACTAAGTTGGGTGGGGTATTTTTAGGGTATTTTTCCTCCTATTACTTCCCAATTAAAGATTTTCAAACCATTCTTGTGTGGAGTCTTCGTTTAGTCTCAACAACAAAGTATTTTGGGTGAAGTTAATACAGCTTAAAAATGCCCTGCTTAGGGTTAAAGGTTAGGTTCAGGCAAGGGGTCTTGTGGTTAGGGTTAGGGTAGAGGATTAGGGTTAGGTTTTTGGGTTAGGGTTAGGTTTTTGGAGTTATCTCGATGACTCCCCCCGCTTCATCCAACGACTGGGTGGTTTGGAATAGGGAGCCAAAGGCAATGCACTGGGTTAGGGTTAGGGTTAGGGTTAGGGTTAGGGTTAGGTGAGGGGAAAATGAACCCGCCTCCTTTAAAAAGGTGGCGGGGAAGTGCACGGTCCTTCACTCCAGGGTGCTACCTGGTCCAATTTATTTTTCAACCAACTACAATAGCAATAATATATGAATCCAGATCACAAGCTCCAGGTACGTATTTTTTTGGGATGCCTTGTCCTCTACTGTAACCATTTTTATCCTAGTTGGGTGGGGTATTGCAGGGAATAATTTGCCTTCTTTTGAGGTCTTTCTTCCTGTCTGTTTATGCTCTTCCAAATTAAAACTGACGAAACCAACTGGTGTGGAGTATTCAATTGTGTCTAGATTGCATACACTGTGTCCATCGACTTTAGACCGTTCGTCATTTAGATCCCTGCTTCGAGTAGTTGGGTAAAGTATTTCCAGGATTTTTTGCCTTGCTCAGGGGTCCAAGGTTAGGTTTAGGTAAGGGGCCCTGTGGTTAGGGTTAGGATAGAGGGTCCCTGGTTAGGGTTAGAAATAAGGAGAGTCCTCAGTTAGGGGGTCATGACTGTCTTCTCAAATTAGAGTTAAGTGTTCCAGAAATTCGGATATAATACAGTCATTTCACACTGACAATTGGTTATACAAGCACACAAACTATTTACAAATATACATTTTTGTGATTATTTCTCTCCACTCGTCCGAGGAAGGGTTCTTAGCTTAGTCAGGTAAGTATCAGGTAAGTCAAATTTAGCTTTAGTCTGGCCCTGTCGCGACGTTTCGGAATATTTTGTTCCTTCTTCAGGCAAGGGCAGGTAAGTAAGTCGGTTTGAATTAAGTCATCTGTTTATCCCCATGGTGGGTCTCTGTGGGAGCTGGTTTTTCCATGCTCCTTCTCTGGTGGATCATTTTGTCTGTCTGAGAAGGGATGGGGCATCGCACACCTTTTTATATCCACTCTAGCTCCTCCCCATTGCTGAGTTTTTTGCCATCAACTGGACTGTGGAACCAGGCAGCAAGAACCTGGAGGAGGCACTGGCGGGTTAGGTGAGGGGAAAATGAACCCGCCTCCTTTAAAAAGGTGGCGGGGAAGTGCACGGTCCTTCACTCCAGGGTGCTACCTGGTCCAATTTATTTTCAACCAACTACAATAGCAATATTATATGAATCCAGATCACAAGCTCCAGGTACGTATTTTTTTGGGATGCCTTGTCCTCTACTGTAACCATTTTTATCCTAGTTGGGTGGGGTATTGCAGGGAATAATTTGCCTTCTTTTGAGGTCTTTCTTCCTGTCTGTTTATGCTCTTCCAAATTAAAACTGACGAAACCAACTGGTGTGGAGTATTCAATTGTGTCTAGATTGCATACACTGTGTCCATCGACTTTAGACCGTTCGTCATTTAGATCCCTGCTTCGAGTAGTTGGGTAAAGTATTTCCAGGATTTTTTGCCTTGCTCAGGGGTCCAAGGTTAGGTTTAGGTAAGGGGCCCTGTGGTTAGGGTTAGGATAGAGGGTCCCTGGTTAGGGTTAGAAATAAGGAGAGTCCTCAGTTAGGGGGTCATGACTGTCTTCTCAAATTAGAGTTAAGAGTTAAGTGTTCCAGAAATTCGGATATAATACAGTCATTTCACACTGACAATTGGTTATACAAGCACACGAACTATTTACAAATATACATTTTTGTGATTATTTCTCTCCACTCGTCCGAGGAAGGGTTCGTAGCTTAGTCAGGTAAGTATCAGGTAAGTCAAATTTAGCTTTAGTCTGGCCCTGTCGCGACGTTTCGGAATATTTTGTTCCTTCTTCAGGCAAGGGCAGGTAAGTAAGTCGGTTTGAATTAAGTCATCTGTTTATCCCCATGGTGGGTCTCTGTGGGAGCTGGTTTTTCCATGCTCCTTCTCTGGTGGATCATTTTGTCTGTCTGAGAAGGGATGGGGCATCGCACACCTTTTTATATCCACTCTAGCTCCTCCCCATTGCTGAGTTTTTTGCCATCAACTGGACTGTGGAACCAGGCAGCAAGAACCTGGAGGAGGCACTGGCGGGTTAGGTGAGGGGAAAATGAACCCGCCTCCTTTAAAAAGGTGGCGGGGAAGTGCACGGTCCTTCACTCCAGGGTGCTACCTGGTCCAATTTATTTTTCAACCAACTACAATAGCAATATTATATGAATCCAGATCACAAGCTCCAGGTACGTATTTTTTTGGGATGCCTTGTCCTCTACTGTAACCATTTTTATCCTAGTTGGGTGGGGTATTGCAGGGAATAATTTGCCTTCTTTTGAGGTCTTTCTTCCTGTCTGTTTATGCTCTTCCAAATTAAAACTGACGAAACCAACTGGTGTGGAGTATTCAATTGTGTCTAGATTGCATACACTGTGTCCATCGACTTTAGACCGTTCGTCATTTAGATCCCTGCTTCGAGTAGTTGGGTAAAGTATTTCCAGGATTTTTTGCCTTGCTCAGGGGTCCAAGGTTAGGTTTAGGTAAGGGGCCCTGTGGTTAGGGTTAGGATAGAGGGTCCCTGGTTAGGGTTAGAAATAAGGAGAGTCCTCAGTTAGGGGGTCATGACTGTCTTCTCAAATTAGAGTTAAGAGTTAAGTGTTCCAGAAATTCGGATATAATACAGTCATTTCACACTGACAATTGGTTATACAAGCACACGAACTATTTACAAATATACATTTTTGTGATTATTTCTCTCCACTCGTCCGAGGAAGGGTTCGTAGCTTAGTCAGGTAAGTATCAGGTAAGTCAAATTTAGCTTTAGTCTGGCCCTGTCGCGACGTTTCGGAATATTTTGTTCCTTCTTCAGGCAAGGGCAGGTAAGTAAGTCGGTTTGAATTAAGTCATCTGTTTATCCCCATGGTGGGTCTCTGTGGGAGCTGGTTTTTCCATGCTCCTTCTCTGGTGGATCATTTTGTCTGTCTGAGAAGGGATGGGGCATCGCACACCTTTTTATATCCACTCTAGCTCCTCCCCATTGCTGAGTTTTTTGCCATCAACTGGACTGTGGAACCAGGCAGCAAGAACCTGGAGGAGGCACTGGCGGGTTAGGTGAGGGGAAAATGAACCCGCCTCCTTTAAAAAGGTGGCGGGGAAGTGCACGGTCCTTCACTCCAGGGTGCTACCTGGTCCAATTTATTTTTCAACCAACTACAATAGCAATATTATATGAATCCAGATCACAAGCTCCAGGTACGTATTTTTTTGGGATGCCTTGTCCTCTACTGTAACCATTTTTATCCTAGTTGGGTGGGGTATTGCAGGGAATAATTTGCCTTCTTTTGAGGTCTTTCTTCCTGTCTGTTTATGCTCTTCCAAATTAAAACTGACGAAACCAACTGGTGTGGAGTATTCAATTGTGTCTAGATTGCATACACTGTGTCCATCGACTTTAGACCGTTCGTCATTTAGATCCCTGCTTCGAGTAGTTGGGTAAAGTATTTCCAGGATTTTTTGCCTTGCTCAGGGGTCCAAGGTTAGGTTTAGGTAAGGGGCCCTGTGGTTAGGGTTAGGATAGAGGGTCCCTGGTTAGGGTTAGAAATAAGGAGAGTCCTCAGTTAGGGGGTCATGACTGTCTTCTCAAATTAGAGTTAAGAGTTAAGTGTTCCAGAAATTCGGATATAATACAGTCATTTCACACTGACAATTGGTTATACAAGCACACGAACTATTTACAAATATACATTTTTGTGATTATTTCTCTCCACTCGTCCGAGGAAGGGTTCGTAGCTTAGTCAGGTAAGTATCAGGTAAGTCAAATTTAGCTTTAGTCTGGCCCTGTCGCGACGTTTCGGAATATTTTGTTCCTTCTTCAGGCAAGGGCAGGTAAGTAAGTCGGTTTGAATTAAGTCATCTGTTTATCCCCATGGTGGGTCTCTGTGGGAGCTGGTTTTTCCATGCTCCTTCTCTGGTGGATCATTTTGTCTGTCTGAGAAGGGATGGGGCATCGCACACCTTTTTATATCCACTCTAGCTCCTCCCCATTGCTGAGTTTTTTGCCATCAACTGGACTGTGGAACCAGGCAGCAAGAACCTGGAGGAGGCACTGGCGGGTTAGGTGAGGGGAAAATGAACCCGCCTCCTTTAAAAAGGTGGCGGGGAAGTGCACGGTCCTTCACTCCAGGGTGCTACCTGGTCCAATTTATTTTTCAACCAACTACAATAGCAATATTATATGAATCCAGATCACAAGCTCCAGGTACGTATTTTTTTGGGATGCCTTGTCCTCTACTGTAACCATTTTTATCCTAGTTGGGTGGGGTATTGCAGGGAATAATTTGCCTTCTTTTGAGGTCTTTCTTCCTGTCTGTTTATGCTCTTCCAAATTAAAACTGACGAAACCAACTGGTGTGGAGTATTCAATTGTGTCTAGATTGCATACACTGTGTCCATCGACTTTAGACCGTTCGTCATTTAGATCCCTGCTTCGAGTAGTTGGGTAAAGTATTTCCAGGATTTTTTGCCTTGCTCAGGGGTCCAAGGTTAGGTTTAGGTAAGGGGCCCTGTGGTTAGGGTTAGGATAGAGGGTCCCTGGTTAGGGTTAGAAATAAGGAGAGTCCTCAGTTAGGGGGTCATGACTGTCTTCTCAAATTAGAGTTAAGAGTTAAGTGTTCCAGAAATTCGGATATAATACAGTCATTTCACACTGACAATTGGTTATACAAGCACACGAACTATTTACAAATATACATTTTTGTGATTATTTCTCTCCACTCGTCCGAGGAAGGGTTCGTAGCTTAGTCAGGTAAGTATCAGGTAAGTCAAATTTAGCTTTAGTCTGGCCCTGTCGCGACGTTTCGGAATATTTTGTTCCTTCTTCAGGCAAGGGCAGGTAAGTAAGTCGGTTTGAATTAAGTCATCTGTTTATCCCCATGGTGGGTCTCTGTGGGAGCTGGTTTTTCCATGCTCCTTCTCTGGTGGATCATTTTGTCTGTCTGAGAAGGGATGGGGCATCGCACACCTTTTTATATCCACTCTAGCTCCTCCCCATTGCTGAGTTTTTTGCCATCAACTGGACTGTGGAACCAGGCAGCAAGAACCTGGAGGAGGCACTGGCGGGTTAGGTGAGGGGAAAATGAACCCGCCTCCTTTAAAAAGGTGGCGGGGAAGTGCACGGTCCTTCACTCCAGGGTGCTACCTGGTCCAATTTATTTTTCAACCAACTACAATAGCAATATTATATGAATCCAGATCACAAGCTCCAGGTACGTATTTTTTTGGGATGCCTTGTCCTCTACTGTAACCATTTTTATCCTAGTTGGGTGGGGTATTGCAGGGAATAATTTGCCTTCTTTTGAGGTCTTTCTTCCTGTCTGTTTATGCTCTTCCAAATTAAAACTGACGAAACCAACTGGTGTGGAGTATTCAATTGTGTCTAGATTGCATACACTGTGTCCATCGACTTTAGACCGTTCGTCATTTAGATCCCTGCTTCGAGTAGTTGGGTAAAGTATTTCCAGGATTTTTTGCCTTGCTCAGGGGTCCAAGGTTAGGTTTAGGTAAGGGGCCCTGTGGTTAGGGTTAGGATAGAGGGTCCCTGGTTAGGGTTAGAAATAAGGAGAGTCCTCAGTTAGGGGGTCATGACTGTCTTCTCAAATTAGAGTTAAGAGTTAAGTGTTCCAGAAATTCGGATATAATACAGTCATTTCACACTGACAATTGGTTATACAAGCACACGAACTATTTACAAATATACATTTTTGTGATTATTTCTCTCCACTCGTCCGAGGAAGGGTTCGTAGCTTAGTCAGGTAAGTATCAGGTAAGTCAAATTTAGCTTTAGTCTGGCCCTGTCGCGACGTTTCGGAATATTTTGTTCCTTCTTCAGGCAAGGGCAGGTAAGTAAGTCGGTTTGAATTAAGTCATCTGTTTATCCCCATGGTGGGTCTCTGTGGGAGCTGGTTTTTCCATGCTCCTTCTCTGGTGGATCATTTTGTCTGTCTGAGAAGGGATGGGGCATCGCACACCTTTTTATATCCACTCTAGCTCCTCCCCATTGCTGAGTTTTTTGCCATCAACTGGACTGTGGAACCAGGCAGCAAGAACCTGGAGGAGGCACTGGCGGGTTAGGTGAGGGGAAAATGAACCCGCCTCCTTTAAAAAGGTGGCGGGGAAGTGCACGGTCCTTCACTCCAGGGTGCTACCTGGTCCAATTTATTTTTCAACCAACTACAATAGCAATATTATATGAATCCAGATCACAAGCTCCAGGTACGTATTTTTTTGGGATGCCTTGTCCTCTACTGTAACCATTTTTATCCTAGTTGGGTGGGGTATTGCAGGGAATAATTTGCCTTCTTTTGAGGTCTTTCTTCCTGTCTGTTTATGCTCTTCCAAATTAAAACTGACGAAACCAACTGGTGTGGAGTATTCAATTGTGTCTAGATTGCATACACTGTGTCCATCGACTTTAGACCGTTCGTCATTTAGATCCCTGCTTCGAGTAGTTGGGTAAAGTATTTCCAGGATTTTTTGCCTTGCTCAGGGGTCCAAGGTTAGGTTTAGGTAAGGGGCCCTGTGGTTAGGGTTAGGATAGAGGGTCCCTGGTTAGGGTTAGAAATAAGGAGAGTCCTCAGTTAGGGGGTCATGACTGTCTTCTCAAATTAGAGTTAAGTGTTCCAGAAATTCGGATATAATACAGTCATTTCACACTGACAATTGGTTATACAAGCACACGAACTATTTACAAATATACATTTTTGTGATTATTTCTCTCCACTCGTCCGAGGAAGGGTTCGTAGCTTAGTCAGGTAAGTATCAGGTAAGTCAAATTTAGCTTTAGTCTGGCCCTGTCGCGACGTTTCGGAATATTTTGTTCCTTCTTCAGGCAAGGGCAGGTAAGTAAGTCGGTTTGAATTAAGTCATCTGTTTATCCCCATGGTGGGTCTCTGTGGGAGCTGGTTTTTCCATGCTCCTTCTCTGGTGGATCATTTTGTCTGTCTGAGAAGGGATGGGGCATCGCACACCTTTTTATATCCACTCTAGCTCCTCCCCATTGCTGAGTTTTTTGCCATCAACTGGACTGTGGAACCAGGCAGCAAGAACCTGGAGGAGGCACTGGCGGGTTAGGTGAGGGGAAAATGAACCCGCCTCCTTTAAAAAGGTGGCGGGGAAGTGCACGGTCCTTCACTCCAGGGTTAGGGTTAGGGTTAGGGTTAGGGTTAGGGTTAGGGTTAGGTTAGGGGAAATTAATCCCACTCCGTAGAGGAGGAAAGTGCACGGTCCTTCACACCAGGGGGCTCCCTGGTCCCCATATGTCACAGGTCCTGTGCTCACACACTAATACACTAGTTACTACACGCTATGATTATAGATACGTGGACTATTCAAACGAACTATTTACAAATGTACATAATTGAGGCTTAGGTCTCTCCGCTCGTCCGAGGGAGGGTTCGTTGCTTAGTCAGGTAAGTATAAGGTAAGTCAAATTTAGCTTTAGTCTGGCCCTGTCGCGACGTTTCGAAATCTTTTGTTTCTTCTTCAGGCAAGGGCAGGTAAGTATGTCAGTTTGAATTAAGTCATGTCATCCCAGTGGTGGTGTCAGTCTGAGACTGCTGGGACATCGCACCCACTTTTATACCCCATCTAGCTCCTCCTCTTTGCAGAATTTCCCATTTCTGAATTTGCCAGTTCCTTTGGCATCACAGTTTTACCTTTTTCACGAAACAATCCAATATGATTTCTTGTGTGGCTTCAATTAATAGCTCCAGTCAAATCTATTATAGGCCCATACTACACCTAGTTGGGTGGGGTCTTTCAGGGAATATTTGCCTTTTTCTGGTCATTCATCCTGTTTTTACTCTCCAATTAAAGCTAAATCAAACCAACTGGTGTGGAGTCTTCGTATAATCCTCACAATAAAGTTCTTGGGTGAAGTTAATACAGATAAAATGCCCTGCTTAGGGTTTAAAGGTTAGGTTCAGGCAAGGGGTCACCTGGTTAGGGTTAGGGTAGAGGGTCCCTGATTAGGGATATCATGACTCTATTCTCAAATTAGAGTTGAACGTCTGACTAAGAGTCATGAAAGCACAAGACTACTGGACTGAGGACCAGGAAGCGAGAACCTGGTGGAGGCACTGGCCGGTTAGGTTAGGGGAAATTAATCCCACTCCGTAGAGGAGGAAAGTGCACGGTCCTTCACACCAGGGGGCTCCCTGGTCCCCATATGTCACAGGTCCTGTGCTCACACACTAATACACTAGTTACTACACGCTATGATTATAGATACGTGGACTATTCAAACGAACTATTTACAAATGTACATAATTGAGGCTTAGGTCTCTCCGCTCGTCCGAGGGAGGGTTCGTTGCTTAGTCAGGTAAGTATAAGGTAAGTCAAATTTAGCTTTAGTCTGGCCCTGTCGCGACGTTTCGAAATCTTTTGTTTCTTCTTCAGGCAAGGGCAGGTAAGTATGTCAGTTTGAATTAAGTCATGTCATCCCAGTGGTGGTGTCAGTCTGAGACTGCTGGGACATCGCACCCACTTTTATACCCCATCTAGCTCCTCCTCTTTGCAGAATTTCCCATTTCTGAATTTGCCAGTTCCTTTGGCATCACAGTTTTACCTTTTTCACGAAACAATCCAATATGATTTCTTGTGTGGCTTCAATTAATAGCTCCAGTCAAATCTATTATAGGCCCATACTACACCTAGTTGGGTGGGGTCTTTCAGGGAATATTTGCCTTTTTCTGGTCATTCATCCTGTTTTTACTCTCCAATTAAAGCTAAATCAAACCAACTGGTGTGGAGTCTTCGTATAATCCTCACAATAAAGTTCTTGGGTGAAGTTAATACAGATAAAATGCCCTGCTTAGGGTTTAAAGGTTAGGTTCAGGCAAGGGGTCACCTGGTTAGGGTTAGGGTAGAGGGTCCCTGATTAGGGATATCATGACTCTATTCTCAAATTAGAGTTGAACGTCTGACTAAGAGTCATGAAAGCACAAGACTACTGGACTGAGGACCAGGAAGCGAGAACCTGGTGGAGGCACTGGCCGGTTAGGTTAGGGGAAATTAATCCCACTCCGTAGAGGAGGAAAGTGCACGGTCCTTCACACCAGGGGGCTCCCTGGTCCCCATATGTCACAGGTCCTGTGCTCACACACTAATACACTAGTTACTACACGCTATGATTATAGATACGTGGACTATTCAAACGAACTATTTACAAATGTACATAATTGAGGCTTAGGTCTCTCCGCTCGTCCGAGGGAGGGTTCGTTGCTTAGTCAGGTAAGTATAAGGTAAGTCAAATTTAGCTTTAGTCTGGCCCTGTCGCGACGTTTCGAAATCTTTTGTTTCTTCTTCAGGCAAGGGCAGGTAAGTATGTCAGTTTGAATTAAGTCATGTCATCCCAGTGGTGGTGTCAGTCTGAGACTGCTGGGACATCGCACCCACTTTTATACCCCATCTAGCTCCTCCTCTTTGCAGAATTTCCCATTTCTGAATTTGCCAGTTCCTTTGGCATCACAGTTTTACCTTTTTCACGAAACAATCCAATATGATTTCTTGTGTGGCTTCAATTAATAGCTCCAGTCAAATCTATTATAGGCCCATACTACACCTAGTTGGGTGGGGTCTTTCAGGGAATATTTGCCTTTTTCTGGTCATTCATCCTGTTTTTACTCTCCAATTAAAGCTAAATCAAACCAACTGGTGTGGAGTCTTCGTATAATCCTCACAATAAAGTTCTTGGGTGAAGTTAATATAGATAAAATGCCCTGCTTAGGGTTTAAAGGTTAGGTTCAGGCAAGGGGTCACCTGGTTAGGGTTAGGGTAGAGGGTCCCTGATTAGGGATATCATGACTCTATTCTCAAATTAGAGTTGAACGTCTGACTAAGAGTCATGAAAGCACAAGACTACTGGACTGAGGACCAGGAAGCGAGAACCTGGTGGAGGCACTGGCCGGTTAGGTTAGGGGAAATTAATCCCACTCCGTAGAGGAGGAAAGTGCACGGTCCTTCACACCAGGGGGCTCCCTGGTCCCCATATGTCACAGGTCCTGTGCTCACACACTAATACACTAGTTACTACACGCTATGATTATAGATACGTGGACTATTCAAACGAACTATTTACAAATGTACATAATTGAGGCTTAGGTCTCTCCGCTCGTCCGAGGGAGGGTTCGTTGCTTAGTCAGGTAAGTATAAGGTAAGTCAAATTTAGCTTTAGTCTGGCCCTGTCGCGACGTTTCGAAATCTTTTGTTTCTTCTTCAGGCAAGGGCAGGTAAGTATGTCAGTTTGAATTAAGTCATGTCATCCCAGTGGTGGTGTCAGTCTGAGACTGCTGGGACATCGCACCCACTTTTATACCCCATCTAGCTCCTCCTCTTTGCAGAATTTCCCATTTCTGAATTTGCCAGTTCCTTTGGCATCACAGTTTTACCTTTTTCACGAAACAATCCAATATGATTTCTTGTGTGGCTTCAATTAATAGCTCCAGTCAAATCTATTATAGGCCCATACTACACCTAGTTGGGTGGGGTCTTTCAGGGAATATTTGCCTTTTTCTGGTCATTCATCCTGTTTTTACTCTCCAATTAAAGCTAAATCAAACCAACTGGTGTGGAGTCTTCGTATAATCCTCACAATAAAGTTCTTGGGTGAAGTTAATATAGATAAAATGCCCTGCTTAGGGTTTAAAGGTTAGGTTCAGGCAAGGGGTCACCTGGTTAGGGTTAGGGTAGAGGGTCCCTGATTAGGGATATCATGACTCTATTCTCAAATTAGAGTTGAACGTCTGACTAAGAGTCATGAAAGCACAAGACTACTGGACTGAGGACCAGGAAGCGAGAACCTGGTGGAGGCACTGGCCGGTTAGGTTAGGGGAAATTAATCCCACTCCGTAGAGGAGGAAAGTGCACGGTCCTTCACACCAGGGGGCTCCCTGGTCCCCATATGTCACAGGTCCTGTGCTCACACACTAATACACTAGTTACTACACGCTATGATTATAGATACGTGGACTATTCAAACGAACTATTTACAAATGTACATAATTGAGGCTTAGGTCTCTCCGCTCGTCCGAGGGAGGGTTCGTTGCTTAGTCAGGTAAGTATAAGGTAAGTCAAATTTAGCTTTAGTCTGGCCCTGTCGCGACGTTTCGAAATCTTTTGTTTCTTCTTCAGGCAAGGGCAGGTAAGTATGTCAGTTTGAATTAAGTCATGTCATCCCAGTGGTGGTGTCAGTCTGAGACTGCTGGGACATCGCACCCACTTTTATACCCCATCTAGCTCCTCCTCTTTGCAGAATTTCCCATTTCTGAATTTGCCAGTTCCTTTGGCATCACAGTTTTACCTTTTTCACGAAACAATCCAATATGATTTCTTGTGTGGCTTCAATTAATAGCTCCAGTCAAATCTATTATAGGCCCATACTACACCTAGTTGGGTGGGGTCTTTCAGGGAATATTTGCCTTTTTCTGGTCATTCATCCTGTTTTTACTCTCCAATTAAAGCTAAATCAAACCAACTGGTGTGGAGTCTTCGTATAATCCTCACAATAAAGTTCTTGGGTGAAGTTAATATAGATAAAATGCCCTGCTTAGGGTTTAAAGGTTAGGTTCAGGCAAGGGGTCACCTGGTTAGGGTTAGGGTAGAGGGTCCCTGATTAGGGATATCATGACTCTATTCTCAAATTAGAGTTGAACGTCTGACTAAGAGTCATGAAAGCACAAGACTACTGGACTGAGGACCAGGAAGCGAGAACCTGGTGGAGGCACTGGCCGGTTAGGTTAGGGGAAATTAATCCCACTCCGTAGAGGAGGAAAGTGCACGGTCCTTCACACCAGGGGGCTCCCTGGTCCCCATATGTCACAGGTCCTGTGCTCACACACTAATACACTAGTTACTACACGCTATGATTATAGATACGTGGACTATTCAAACGAACTATTTACAAATGTACATAATTGAGGCTTAGGTCTCTCCGCTCGTCCGAGGGAGGGTTCGTTGCTTAGTCAGGTAAGTATAAGGTAAGTCAAATTTAGCTTTAGTCTGGCCCTGTCGCGACGTTTCGAAATCTTTTGTTTCTTCTTCAGGCAAGGGCAGGTAAGTATGTCAGTTTGAATTAAGTCATGTCATCCCAGTGGTGGTGTCAGTCTGAGACTGCTGGGACATCGCACCCACTTTTATACCCCATCTAGCTCCTCCTCTTTGCAGAATTTCCCATTTCTGAATTTGCCAGTTCCTTTGGCATCACAGTTTTACCTTTTTCACGAAACAATCCAATATGATTTCTTGTGTGGCTTCAATTAATAGCTCCAGTCAAATCTATTATAGGCCCATACTACACCTAGTTGGGTGGGGTCTTTCAGGGAATATTTGCCTTTTTCTGGTCATTCATCCTGTTTTTACTCTCCAATTAAAGCTAAATCAAACCAACTGGTGTGGAGTCTTCGTATAATCCTCACAATAAAGTTCTTGGGTGAAGTTAATATAGATAAAATGCCCTGCTTAGGGTTTAAAGGTTAGGTTCAGGCAAGGGGTCACCTGGTTAGGGTTAGGGTAGAGGGTCCCTGATTAGGGATATCATGACTCTATTCTCAAATTAGAGTTGAACGTCTGACTAAGAGTCATGAAAGCACAAGACTACTGGACTGAGGACCAGGAAGCGAGAACCTGGTGGAGGCACTGGCCGGTTAGGTTAGGGGAAATTAATCCCACTCCGTAGAGGAGGAAAGTGCACGGTCCTTCACACCAGGGGGCTCCCTGGTCCCCATATGTCACAGGTCCTGTGCTCACACACTAATACACTAGTTACTACACGCTATGATTATAGATACGTGGACTATTCAAACGAACTATTTACAAATGTACATAATTGAGGCTTAGGTCTCTCCGCTCGTCCGAGGGAGGGTTCGTTGCTTAGTCAGGTAAGTATAAGGTAAGTCAAATTTAGCTTTAGTCTGGCCCTGTCGCGACGTTTCGAAATCTTTTGTTTCTTCTTCAGGCAAGGGCAGGTAAGTATGTCAGTTTGAATTAAGTCATGTCATCCCAGTGGTGGTGTCAGTCTGAGACTGCTGGGACATCGCACCCACTTTTATACCCCATCTAGCTCCTCCTCTTTGCAGAATTTCCCATTTCTGAATTTGCCAGTTCCTTTGGCATCACAGTTTTACCTTTTTCACGAAACAATCCAATATGATTTCTTGTGTGGCTTCAATTAATAGCTCCAGTCAAATCTATTATAGGCCCATACTACACCTAGTTGGGTGGGGTCTTTCAGGGAATATTTGCCTTTTTCTGGTCATTCATCCTGTTTTTACTCTCCAATTAAAGCTAAATCAAACCAACTGGTGTGGAGTCTTCGTATAATCCTCACAATAAAGTTCTTGGGTGAAGTTAATATAGATAAAATGCCCTGCTTAGGGTTTAAAGGTTAGGTTCAGGCAAGGGGTCACCTGGTTAGGGTTAGGGTAGAGGGTCCCTGATTAGGGATATCATGACTCTATTCTCAAATTAGAGTTGAACGTCTGACTAAGAGTCATGAAAGCACAAGACTACTGGACTGAGGACCAGGAAGCGAGAACCTGGTGGAGGCACTGGCCGGTTAGGTTAGGGGAAATTAATCCCACTCCGTAGAGGAGGAAAGTGCACGGTCCTTCACACCAGGGGGCTCCCTGGTCCCCATATGTCACAGGTCCTGTGCTCACACACTAATACACTAGTTACTACACGCTATGATTATAGATACGTGGACTATTCAAACGAACTATTTACAAATGTACATAATTGAGGCTTAGGTCTCTCCGCTCGTCCGAGGGAGGGTTCGTTGCTTAGTCAGGTAAGTATAAGGTAAGTCAAATTTAGCTTTAGTCTGGCCCTGTCGCGACGTTTCGAAATCTTTTGTTTCTTCTTCAGGCAAGGGCAGGTAAGTATGTCAGTTTGAATTAAGTCATGTCATCCCAGTGGTGGTGTCAGTCTGAGACTGCTGGGACATCGCACCCACTTTTATACCCCATCTAGCTCCTCCTCTTTGCAGAATTTCCCATTTCTGAATTTGCCAGTTCCTTTGGCATCACAGTTTTACCTTTTTCACGAAACAATCCAATATGATTTCTTGTGTGGCTTCAATTAATAGCTCCAGTCAAATCTATTATAGGCCCATACTACACCTAGTTGGGTGGGGTCTTTCAGGGAATATTTGCCTTTTTCTGGTCATTCATCCTGTTTTTACTCTCCAATTAAAGCTAAATCAAACCAACTGGTGTGGAGTCTTCGTATAATCCTCACAATAAAGTTCTTGGGTGAAGTTAATATAGATAAAATGCCCTGCTTAGGGTTTAAAGGTTAGGTTCAGGCAAGGGGTCACCTGGTTAGGGTTAGGGTAGAGGGTCCCTGATTAGGGATATCATGACTCTATTCTCAAATTAGAGTTGAACGTCTGACTAAGAGTCATGAAAGCACAAGACTACTGGACTGAGGACCAGGAAGCGAGAACCTGGTGGAGGCACTGGCCGGTTAGGTTAGGGGAAATTAATCCCACTCCGTAGAGGAGGAAAGTGCACGGTCCTTCACACCAGGGGGCTCCCTGGTCCCCATATGTCACAGGTCCTGTGCTCACACACTAATACACTAGTTACTACACGCTATGATTATAGATACGTGGACTATTCAAACGAACTATTTACAAATGTACATAATTGAGGCTTAGGTCTCTCCGCTCGTCCGAGGGAGGGTTCGTTGCTTAGTCAGGTAAGTATAAGGTAAGTCAAATTTAGCTTTAGTCTGGCCCTGTCGCGACGTTTCGAAATCTTTTGTTTCTTCTTCAGGCAAGGGCAGGTAAGTATGTCAGTTTGAATTAAGTCATGTCATCCCAGTGGTGGTGTCAGTCTGAGACTGCTGGGACATCGCACCCACTTTTATACCCCATCTAGCTCCTCCTCTTTGCAGAATTTCCCATTTCTGAATTTGCCAGTTCCTTTGGCATCACAGTTTTACCTTTTTCACGAAACAATCCAATATGATTTCTTGTGTGGCTTCAATTAATAGCTCCAGTCAAATCTATTATAGGCCCATACTACACCTAGTTGGGTGGGGTCTTTCAGGGAATATTTGCCTTTTTCTGGTCATTCATCCTGTTTTTACTCTCCAATTAAAGCTAAATCAAACCAACTGGTGTGGAGTCTTCGTATAATCCTCACAATAAAGTTCTTGGGTGAAGTTAATATAGATAAAATGCCCTGCTTAGGGTTTAAAGGTTAGGTTCAGGCAAGGGGTCACCTGGTTAGGGTTAGGGTAGAGGGTCCCTGATTAGGGATATCATGACTCTATTCTCAAATTAGAGTTGAACGTCTGACTAAGAGTCATGAAAGCACAAGACTACTGGACTGAGGACCAGGAAGCGAGAACCTGGTGGAGGCACTGGCCGGTTAGGTTAGGGGAAATTAATCCCACTCCGTAGAGGAGGAAAGTGCACGGTCCTTCACACCAGGGGGCTCCCTGGTCCCCATATGTCACAGGTCCTGTGCTCACACACTAATACACTAGTTACTACACGCTATGATTATAGATACGTGGACTATTCAAACGAACTATTTACAAATGTACATAATTGAGGCTTAGGTCTCTCCGCTCGTCCGAGGGAGGGTTCGTTGCTTAGTCAGGTAAGTATAAGGTAAGTCAAATTTAGCTTTAGTCTGGCCCTGTCGCGACGTTTCGAAATCTTTTGTTTCTTCTTCAGGCAAGGGCAGGTAAGTATGTCAGTTTGAATTAAGTCATGTCATCCCAGTGGTGGTGTCAGTCTGAGACTGCTGGGACATCGCACCCACTTTTATACCCCATCTAGCTCCTCCTCTTTGCAGAATTTCCCATTTCTGAATTTGCCAGTTCCTTTGGCATCACAGTTTTACCTTTTTCACGAAACAATCCAATATGATTTCTTGTGTGGCTTCAATTAATAGCTCCAGTCAAATCTATTATAGGCCCATACTACACCTAGTTGGGTGGGGTCTTTCAGGGAATATTTGCCTTTTTCTGGTCATTCATCCTGTTTTTACTCTCCAATTAAAGCTAAATCAAACCAACTGGTGTGGAGTCTTCGTATAATCCTCACAATAAAGTTCTTGGGTGAAGTTAATATAGATAAAATGCCCTGCTTAGGGTTTAAAGGTTAGGTTCAGGCAAGGGGTCACCTGGTTAGGGTTAGGGTAGAGGGTCCCTGATTAGGGATATCATGACTCTATTCTCAAATTAGAGTTGAACGTCTGACTAAGAGTCATGAAAGCACAAGACTACTGGACTGAGGACCAGGAAGCGAGAACCTGGTGGAGGCACTGGCCGGTTAGGTTAGGGGAAATTAATCCCACTCCGTAGAGGAGGAAAGTGCACGGTCCTTCACACCAGGGGGCTCCCTGGTCCCCATATGTCACAGGTCCTGTGCTCACACACTAATACACTAGTTACTACACGCTATGATTATAGATACGTGGACTATTCAAACGAACTATTTACAAATGTACATAATTGAGGCTTAGGTCTCTCCGCTCGTCCGAGGGAGGGTTCGTTGCTTAGTCAGGTAAGTATAAGGTAAGTCAAATTTAGCTTTAGTCTGGCCCTGTCGCGACGTTTCGAAATCTTTTGTTTCTTCTTCAGGCAAGGGCAGGTAAGTATGTCAGTTTGAATTAAGTCATGTCATCCCAGTGGTGGTGTCAGTCTGAGACTGCTGGGACATCGCACCCACTTTTATACCCCATCTAGCTCCTCCTCTTTGCAGAATTTCCCATTTCTGAATTTGCCAGTTCCTTTGGCATCACAGTTTTACCTTTTTCACGAAACAATCCAATATGATTTCTTGTGTGGCTTCAATTAATAGCTCCAGTCAAATCTATTATAGGCCCATACTACACCTAGTTGGGTGGGGTCTTTCAGGGAATATTTGCCTTTTTCTGGTCATTCATCCTGTTTTTACTCTCCAATTAAAGCTAAATCAAACCAACTGGTGTGGAGTCTTCGTATAATCCTCACAATAAAGTTCTTGGGTGAAGTTAATATAGATAAAATGCCCTGCTTAGGGTTTAAAGGTTAGGTTCAGGCAAGGGGTCACCTGGTTAGGGTTAGGGTAGAGGGTCCCTGATTAGGGATATCATGACTCTATTCTCAAATTAGAGTTGAACGTCTGACTAAGAGTCATGAAAGCACAAGACTACTGGACTGAGGACCAGGAAGCGAGAACCTGGTGGAGGCACTGGCCGGTTAGGTTAGGGGAAATTAATCCCACTCCGTAGAGGAGGAAAGTGCACGGTCCTTCACACCAGGGGGCTCCCTGGTCCCCATATGTCACAGGTCCTGTGCTCACACACTAATACACTAGTTACTACACGCTATGATTATAGATACGTGGACTATTCAAACGAACTATTTACAAATGTACATAATTGAGGCTTAGGTCTCTCCGCTCGTCCGAGGGAGGGTTCGTTGCTTAGTCAGGTAAGTATAAGGTAAGTCAAATTTAGCTTTAGTCTGGCCCTGTCGCGACGTTTCGAAATCTTTTGTTTCTTCTTCAGGCAAGGGCAGGTAAGTATGTCAGTTTGAATTAAGTCATGTCATCCCAGTGGTGGTGTCAGTCTGAGACTGCTGGGACATCGCACCCACTTTTATACCCCATCTAGCTCCTCCTCTTTGCAGAATTTCCCATTTCTGAATTTGCCAGTTCCTTTGGCATCACAGTTTTACCTTTTTCACGAAACAATCCAATATGATTTCTTGTGTGGCTTCAATTAATAGCTCCAGTCAAATCTATTATAGGCCCATACTACACCTAGTTGGGTGGGGTCTTTCAGGGAATATTTGCCTTTTTCTGGTCATTCATCCTGTTTTTACTCTCCAATTAAAGCTAAATCAAACCAACTGGTGTGGAGTCTTCGTATAATCCTCACAATAAAGTTCTTGGGTGAAGTTAATACAGATAAAATGCCCTGCTTAGGGTTTAAAGGTTAGGTTCAGGCAAGGGGTCACCTGGTTAGGGTTAGGGTAGAGGGTCCCTGATTAGGGATATCATGACTCTATTCTCAAATTAGAGTTGAACGTCTGACTAAGAGTCATGAAAGCACAAGACTACTGGACTGAGGACCAGGAAGCGAGAACCTGGTGGAGGCACTGGCCGGTTAGGTTAGGGGAAATTAATCCCACTCCGTAGAGGAGGAAAGTGCACGGTCCTTCACACCAGGGGGCTCCCTGGTCCCCATATGTCACAGGTCCTGTGCTCACACACTAATACACTAGTTACTACACGCTATGATTATAGATACGTGGACTATTCAAACGAACTATTTACAAATGTACATAATTGAGGCTTAGGTCTCTCCGCTCGTCCGAGGGAGGGTTCGTTGCTTAGTCAGGTAAGTATAAGGTAAGTCAAATTTAGCTTTAGTCTGGCCCTGTCGCGACGTTTCGAAATCTTTTGTTTCTTCTTCAGGCAAGGGCAGGTAAGTATGTCAGTTTGAATTAAGTCATGTCATCCCAGTGGTGGTGTCAGTCTGAGACTGCTGGGACATCGCACCCACTTTTATACCCCATCTAGCTCCTCCTCTTTGCAGAATTTCCCATTTCTGAATTTGCCAGTTCCTTTGGCATCACAGTTTTACCTTTTTCACGAAACAATCCAATATGATTTCTTGTGTGGCTTCAATTAATAGCTCCAGTCAAATCTATTATAGGCCCATACTACACCTAGTTGGGTGGGGTCTTTCAGGGAATATTTGCCTTTTTCTGGTCATTCATCCTGTTTTTACTCTCCAATTAAAGCTAAATCAAACCAACTGGTGTGGAGTCTTCGTATAATCCTCACAATAAAGTTCTTGGGTGAAGTTAATATAGATAAAATGCCCTGCTTAGGGTTTAAAGGTTAGGTTCAGGCAAGGGGTCACCTGGTTAGGGTTAGGGTAGAGGGTCCCTGATTAGGGATATCATGACTCTATTCTCAAATTAGAGTTGAACGTCTGACTAAGAGTCATGAAAGCACAAGACTACTGGACTGAGGACCAGGAAGCGAGAACCTGGTGGAGGCACTGGCCGGTTAGGTTAGGGGAAATTAATCCCACTCCGTAGAGGAGGAAAGTGCACGGTCCTTCACACCAGGGGGCTCCCTGGTCCCCATATGTCACAGGTCCTGTGCTCACACACTAATACACTAGTTACTACACGCTATGATTATAGATACGTGGACTATTCAAACGAACTATTTACAAATGTACATAATTGAGGCTTAGGTCTCTCCGCTCGTCCGAGGGAGGGTTCGTTGCTTAGTCAGGTAAGTATAAGGTAAGTCAAATTTAGCTTTAGTCTGGCCCTGTCGCGACGTTTCGAAATCTTTTGTTTCTTCTTCAGGCAAGGGCAGGTAAGTATGTCAGTTTGAATTAAGTCATGTCATCCCAGTGGTGGTGTCAGTCTGAGACTGCTGGGACATCGCACCCACTTTTATACCCCATCTAGCTCCTCCTCTTTGCAGAATTTCCCATTTCTGAATTTGCCAGTTCCTTTGGCATCACAGTTTTACCTTTTTCACGAAACAATCCAATATGATTTCTTGTGTGGCTTCAATTAATAGCTCCAGTCAAATCTATTATAGGCCCATACTACACCTAGTTGGGTGGGGTCTTTCAGGGAATATTTGCCTTTTTCTGGTCATTCATCCTGTTTTTACTCTCCAATTAAAGCTAAATCAAACCAACTGGTGTGGAGTCTTCGTATAATCCTCACAATAAAGTTCTTGGGTGAAGTTAATACAGATAAAATGCCCTGCTTAGGGTTTAAAGGTTAGGTTCAGGCAAGGGGTCACCTGGTTAGGGTTAGGGTTAGGGTTAGGGTTAGGGTTAGGGTTAGGTTTAGGGTTTAGGGTTCAGGGTTTTGATTTTTGTGGCACTGGCCTACTGACCTATTTCGTTCAAACCGGTTGGGAATTTGACAGTGTGGTGATAGTCAGGTTGGTAGAGTACAGCTCCACCATCCCGGGGACCAGGGTTCAATCCCCAGGCAGAGCACAGCAGTCAGGACCGTGGGGCAGAGAAAGGGGCAAGTCAGGACACTCCCCGGGCCGGTCGCAACTGGATGGTGTCATCATTCAGCCCCGTAGGCACAATGGTGTTCATTTTATGGATCCATAATTTTTCTGCCCTCTTTCTCTGCCCAACAGTCCATTGGTCGCTGCTCTCCAAACCTGAGATTATTAGTTTATTGGTGGGGTGTTGCTGGAAATGTTTGACCAGGTGGGTGGTTAATTTGCCTTCCCCAATGTTATACATATGTTGCTTGAGGCGTGTAAGTATTGTATGTTTAGTCTCTCCTATATAGTGTTTATGGCAGGTGGTGCATGTGATGATGTATATTACGTTACTAGTATTAAGGGAGAATGTGCCGAGTGTTGGAAATGCTGTTGTGCTGTGGGGGATGAATATGAATTTTCTATTTTTGTAATGTGTATTATATTGTATTTGAATGGGGGGTCTATAGGGTTAGGGTTAGGGTTAGGGTTAGGGTTAGGGTTAGGGTTAGGGTTAGGTTTGGGTTAGGATTGGGGTTCAGGGTTCAGGGTTTTGATTTTTTTTGCACTGGCCTACTGACCTGTTTTGTGAAATCTGGTTTGGAAGTTTAGGTTAGGGTGAATCCAGGAGGTTATTTCATAAGATGGTCGTGGTCAGGTTGGTAGAGCACAACCTCCACCATCCCGGGGACCAGGGTTCGATCCCCAGGCAGAGTGCATCAGCAGGGACCATGGGGCAGAGAAAGAGGCGGGTCAGGATGCTCCCCGGGCCTGTCGCAACTGGATGGGATTGTCATTAAGGCCCGTAGGCACAATGGTGTTCATTTTATGAATCCACAGTTTTTCCGCCCGCTTTCTCTGCCCAACAGTCCATTGGTCGTTAGTCTCCAAACCTGATATTATTAAGTTATTGGTGGGGTGTTGTTGAAAATGGTTGACCAGGTGGGTGGTTAATTTGCCTTCCCCAATGTTGTATAGATGTTG
Organism: Platichthys flesus; assembly: GCF_949316205.1. Taxonomy (NCBI): domain Eukaryota; kingdom Metazoa; phylum Chordata; class Actinopteri; order Pleuronectiformes; family Pleuronectidae; genus Platichthys; species Platichthys flesus. Next base: position 31,094 of record NW_026910065.1, read on the forward strand.
CCTGAGTCGGATGAGGATAGAATGTTTGGTTTCGCCGATATAGTGTTTATTGCAGGTGGTGCATGTAATAATGTATACTACGTTGCTGGTGTTTAATGTAAATGAGCCTAATGTAGGGAATGCCGTATTGCTATGGGGGTTTGAAATGAATTTTCTGTGTCTGTAGTGTGTTTGGTATTGTGTTTGTGTTGATGGTTTGTTGTCTGAGTATTTTGATTTTATTAATAGGCTATGAAGGTTCTTATTTTTCCTGTATGAAGATATGGTGGTATGATTATGGAAAGCCGGATGTATTGTTTGGGTATGGGTAAAGTTCCGTTTGATGGTATTATGTAATCCGGTGATTCTATTAGAGAAGGTAGATATAAATGGTATTAAAACGGGGTTGAGGTCAGGGTTATTGGGCCGGTGAATGATGGTGGTCCCGGAGGGGTTAGGTTTAGGATTTGGGTCATGGTTAGCGTTGGGAGGGTTGGGGTTAGGGTTAGGCTTGGGAGAGTTGGGGTTAGGGTTAGGTTTGGGGAAGGTTTGGTTAGGGTTAGGGTTAGGTTTGGGAACGCTGGGGTTAGGATTAGGCTTGGGGAAGGATTGGTTAGGGTTAGGACATGGGTATGGGTCAGGGTTAGGTTTAGGAAAGCTGGGGTTAGGGTTAGGCTTGGGGAAGGGTTGGTTAGGGTTAGGGTTAGGTTTGGGAACGCTGGGGTTAGGATTAGGCTTGGGGAAGGATTGGTTAGGGTTAGGACATGGGTATGGGTCAGGGTTAGGTTTAGGAAAGCTGGGGTTAGGGTTAGGCTTGGGGAAGGGTTGGTTAGGGTTAGGGTTAGGTTTGGGAACGCTGGGGTTAGGATTAGGCTTGGGGAAGGATTGGTTAGGGTTAGGACATGGGTATGGGTCAGGGTTAGGTTTAGGAAAGCTGGGGTTAGGGTTAGGCTTGGGGAAGGGTTGGTTAGGGTTAGGGTTAGGTTTGGGAACGCTGGGGTTAGGATTAGGCTTGGGGAAGGATTGGTTAGGGTTAGGACATGGGTATGGGTCAGGGTTAGGTTTAGGAAAGCTGGGGTTAGGGTTAGGCTTGGGGAAGGGTTGGTTAGGGTTAGGGTTAGGATTTGGGCTTGGGTTGGGATCTGGCTTGGGGTAATGGGTAGGGTAAACCGGTAGGGGACCTGCGGGCGGGATGCCCTCCGAGACCGGGACCCGGGGTGGAGCAATATGGGGAGTGAAGCGAGTAAGAGCGAGAGACGCCAAAGTGCTATTTTTGATATGGCGGAGGAAGCGTTTGGAGTAGCCCCTTAATCTGAGACTACAAAAAAGGATGGAGATGGATGAATGAAGGTCTATTGCCAGGGATGATATTCTATAAAAACGGGTTAGGGTTAGGGTTAGGGTTAGGGTTAGGGTTAGGGTTAGGGTTAGGGTTAGGGTTAGGGTTAGGGTTAGGGTTAGGGTTAGGGTTAGGGTTAGGGTTAGGGTTAGGTGTGGGGAAAATAATCCCACCTCCTGTAAAAAGGTGGCGGGAAGTGCACGGTCCTTCACTCCAGGGGGCTCCCTGGTCCCCATTTGTCACAGGTCCTGTGCTCTCAAACTAATATAGTAGTTGTTACACGGTGTAATTTCACCTACGTGGACTCTTAAATCTACGAACTATTTGAGCTTAAACCAACGAACTATTTACAAATATACATTTTTTGATGCTTAGGTCTCTCCACACATCCGAGGGAGGGTTCGTTGCTTAGTCAGGTAAGTATAAGGTAAGTCAAATTTTTAGCTTTTTAAGTCTGGCCCTGTCGCGACGTTTCGAAAGTATTTTTTCTTCTTCAGGCAAGGGCATTTCTTCAAATTAAAGTCAGTCATTAGTCATCCCCAGGGTGGGTCTCTGTGAGAGCTTGCTGTTTAGCTCCTTCTCCGGTGGAGTATGGTGTCAGTCTGAGCCCGGAGAGGGCATCGCACCCCTTTATATATCCCATTTAGCTCCTCCCCTTTTCAAAACCTGCTGGCTCCTTGGCATCACAACTTTCCTCTGTTTCTCAAAACATTATTTTGGTGTGCCAGATTAATAGCTCCAGTTACATAATAATTGGGATTTTTTTGTCCTCTACATAACCATACTACGCCTAGTTGGGTGGGGTATCTCAGGGTATTTTTGCCTTTTGTCTGGTCTTTCTTCCTGTTTATACATTTCCCAATTAAAGCTTTGCAAACCAACTGGTGTGGAGTCTTCGTTTGGTCTTAACCACAAAGTAGTGTGGTGAGGTAATTTGAGTTTAATTGCCCTGCTCAGGGGTCAAAGGTTAGGTTTAGGCAAGGGGCCCTGTGGTTAGGGTTAGAATAGAAGGTCCCTGATTAGGGATAGGGATTTCTGACTATGAGTCATGAAAAACACAGAACTGCTGGACTGAGGACCAGGAAACGAGAACCTGGAGGAGGCACTGGCGGGTTAGGTGTGGGGAAAATAATCCCACCTCCTGTAAAAAGGTGGCGGGAAGTGCACGGTCCTTCACTCCAGGGGGCTCCCTGGTCCCCATTTGTCACAGGTCCTGTGCTCTCAAACTAATATAGTAGTTGTTACACGGTGTAATTTCACCTACGTGGACTCTTAAATCTACGAACTATTTGAGCTTAAACCAACGAACTATTTACAAATATACATTTTTTGATGCTTAGGTCTCTCCACACATCCGAGGGAGGGTTCGTTGCTTAGTCAGGTAAGTATAAGGTAAGTCAAATTTTTAGCTTTTTAAGTCTGGCCCTGTCGCGACGTTTCGAAAGTATTTTTTCTTCTTCAGGCAAGGGCATTTCTTCAAATTAAAGTCAGTCATTAGTCATCCCCAGGGTGGGTCTCTGTGAGAGCTTGCTGTTTAGCTCCTTCTCCGGTGGAGTATGGTGTCAGTCTGAGCCCGGAGAGGGCATCGCACCCCTTTATATATCCCATTTAGCTCCTCCCCTTTTCAAAACCTGCTGGCTCCTTGGCATCACAACTTTCCTCTGTTTCTCAAAACATTATTTTGGTGTGCCAGATTAATAGCTCCAGTTACATAATAATTGGGATTTTTTTGTCCTCTACATAACCATACTACGCCTAGTTGGGTGGGGTATCTCAGGGTATTTTTGCCTTTTGTCTGGTCTTTCTTCCTGTTTATACATTTCCCAATTAAAGCTTTGCAAACCAACTGGTGTGGAGTCTTCGTTTGGTCTTAACCACAAAGTAGTGTGGTGAGGTAATTTGAGTTTAATTGCCCTGCTCAGGGGTCAAAGGTTAGGTTTAGGCAAGGGGCCCTGTGGTTAGGGTTAGAATAGAAGGTCCCTGATTAGGGATAGGGATTTCTGACTATGAGTCATGAAAAACACAGAACTGCTGGACTGAGGACCAGGAAACGAGAACCTGGAGGAGGCACTGGCGGGTTAGGTGTGGGGAAAATAATCCCACCTCCTGTAAAAAGGTGGCGGGAAGTGCACGGTCCTTCACTCCAGGGGGCTCCCTGGTCCCCATTTGTCACAGGTCCTGTGCTCTCAAACTAATATAGTAGTTGTTACACGGTGTAATTTCACCTACGTGGACTCTTAAATCTACGAACTATTTGAGCTTAAACCAACGAACTATTTACAAATATACATTTTTTGATGCTTAGGTCTCTCCACACATCCGAGGGAGGGTTCGTTGCTTAGTCAGGTAAGTATAAGGTAAGTCAAATTTTTAGCTTTTTAAGTCTGGCCCTGTCGCGACGTTTCGAAAGTATTTTTTCTTCTTCAGGCAAGGGCATTTCTTCAAATTAAAGTCAGTCATTAGTCATCCCCAGGGTGGGTCTCTGTGAGAGCTTGCTGTTTAGCTCCTTCTCCGGTGGAGTATGGTGTCAGTCTGAGCCCGGAGAGGGCATCGCACCCCTTTATATATCCCATTTAGCTCCTCCCCTTTTCAAAACCTGCTGGCTCCTTGGCATCACAACTTTCCTCTGTTTCTCAAAACATTATTTTGGTGTGCCAGATTAATAGCTCCAGTTACATAATAATTGGGATTTTTTTGTCCTCTACATAACCATACTACGCCTAGTTGGGTGGGGTATCTCAGGGTATTTTTGCCTTTTGTCTGGTCTTTCTTCCTGTTTATACATTTCCCAATTAAAGCTTTGCAAACCAACTGGTGTGGAGTCTTCGTTTGGTCTTAACCACAAAGTAGTGTGGTGAGGTAATTTGAGTTTAATTGCCCTGCTCAGGGGTCAAAGGTTAGGTTTAGGCAAGGGGCCCTGTGGTTAGGGTTAGAATAGAAGGTCCCTGATTAGGGATAGGGATTTCTGACTATGAGTCATGAAAAACACAGAACTGCTGGACTGAGGACCAGGAAACGAGAACCTGGAGGAGGCACTGGCGGGTTAGGTGTGGGGAAAATAATCCCACCTCCTGTAAAAAGGTGGCGGGAAGTGCACGGTCCTTCACTCCAGGGGGCTCCCTGGTCCCCATTTGTCACAGGTCCTGTGCTCTCAAACTAATATAGTAGTTGTTACACGGTGTAATTTCACCTACGTGGACTCTTAAATCTACGAACTATTTGAGCTTAAACCAACGAACTATTTACAAATATACATTTTTTGATGCTTAGGTCTCTCCACACATCCGAGGGAGGGTTCGTTGCTTAGTCAGGTAAGTATAAGGTAAGTCAAATTTTTAGCTTTTTAAGTCTGGCCCTGTCGCGACGTTTCGAAAGTATTTTTTCTTCTTCAGGCAAGGGCATTTCTTCAAATTAAAGTCAGTCATTAGTCATCCCCAGGGTGGGTCTCTGTGAGAGCTTGCTGTTTAGCTCCTTCTCCGGTGGAGTATGGTGTCAGTCTGAGCCCGGAGAGGGCATCGCACCCCTTTATATATCCCATTTAGCTCCTCCCCTTTTCAAAACCTGCTGGCTCCTTGGCATCACAACTTTCCTCTGTTTCTCAAAACATTATTTTGGTGTGCCAGATTAATAGCTCCAGTTACATAATAATTGGGATTTTTTTGTCCTCTACATAACCATACTACGCCTAGTTGGGTGGGGTATCTCAGGGTATTTTTGCCTTTTGTCTGGTCTTTCTTCCTGTTTATACATTTCCCAATTAAAGCTTTGCAAACCAACTGGTGTGGAGTCTTCGTTTGGTCTTAACCACAAAGTAGTGTGGTGAGGTAATTTGAGTTTAATTGCCCTGCTCAGGGGTCAAAGGTTAGGTTTAGGCAAGGGGCCCTGTGGTTAGGGTTAGAATAGAAGGTCCCTGATTAGGGATAGGGATAGGGTTAGGGTTAGGGTTAGGGTTAGGGTTAGGGTTAGGGTTAGGGTTAGGGTTAGGGTTAGGGTTAGGGTTAGGGTTAGGGTTAGGTTAGGGTTAGGGTTAGGGTTAGGGTTAGGGTTAGGGTTAGGGTTAGGGTTAGGGTTAGGGTTAGGGTTAGGGTTAGGGTTAGGGTTAGGGTTAGGGTTAGGGTTAGGGTTAGGGTTAGGGTTAGGGTTAGGGTTAGGGTTAGGGTTAGGGTTAGGGTTAGGGTTAGGGTTAGGGTTAGGGTTAGGGTTAGGGTTAGGGTTAGGGTTAGGGTTAGGGTTAGGGTTAGGGTTAGGGTTAGGGTTAGGGTTAGGGTTAGGGTTAGGGTTAGGGTTAGGGTTAGGGTTAGGGTTAGGGTTAGGGTTAGGGTTAGGGTTAGGGTTAGGGTTAGGGTTAGGGTTAGGGTTAGGGTTAGGGTTAGGGTTAGGGTTAGGGTTAGGGTTAGGGTTAGGGTTAGGGTTAGGGTTAGGGTTAGGGTTAGGGTTAGGGTTAGGGTTAGGGTTAGGGTTAGGGTTAGGGTTAGGGTTAGGGTTAGGGTTAGGGTTAGGGTTAGGGTTAGGGTTAGGGTTAGGGTTAGGGTTAGGGTTAGGGTTAGGGTTAGGGTTAGGGTTAGGGTTAGGGTTAGGGTTAGGGTTAGGGTTAGGGTTAGGGTTAGGGTTAGGGTTAGGGTTAGGGTTAGGGTTAGGGTTAGGGTTAGGGTTAGGGTTAGGGTTAGGGTTAGGGTTAGGGTTAGGGTTAGGGTTAGGGTTAGGGTTAGGGTTAGGGTTAGGGTTAGGGTTAGGGTTAGGGTTAGGGTTAGGGTTAGGGTTAGGGTTAGGGTTAGGGTTAGGGTTAGGGTTAGGGTTAGGGTTAGGGTTAGGGTTAGGGTTAGGGTTAGGGTTAGGGTTAGGGTTAGGGTTAGGGTTAGGGTTAGGGTTAGGGTTAGGGTTAGGGTTAGGGTTAGGGTTAGGGTTAGGGTTAGGGTTAGGGTTAGGGTTAGGGTTAGGGTTAGGGTTAGGGTTAGGGTTAGGGTTAGGGTTAGGGTTAGGGTTAGGGTTAGGGTTAGGGTTAGGGTTAGGGTTAGGGTTAGGGTTAGGGTTAGGGTTAGGGTTAGGGTTAGGGTTAGGGTTAGGGTTAGGGTTAGGGTTAGGGTTAGGGTTAGGGTTAGGGTTAGGGTTAGGGTTAGGGTTAGGGTTAGGGTTAGGGTTAGGGTTAGGGTTAGGGTTAGGGTTAGGGTTAGGGTTAGGGTTAGGGTTAGGGTTAGGGTTAGGGTTAGGGTTAGGGTTAGGGTTAGGGTTAGGGTTAGGGTTAGGGTTAGGGTTAGGGTTAGGGTTAGGGTTAGGGTTAGGGTTAGGGTTAGGGTTAGGGTTAGGGTTAGGGTTAGGGTTAGGGTTAGGGTTAGGGTTAGGGTTAGGGTTAGGGTTAGGGTTAGGGTTAGGGTTAGGGTTAGGGTTAGGGTTAGGGTTAGGGTTAGGGTTAGGGTTAGGGTTAGGGTTAGGGTTAGGGTTAGGGTTAGGGTTAGGGTTAGGGTTAGGGTTAGGGTTAGGGTTAGGGTTAGGGTTAGGGTTAGGGTTAGGGTTAGGGTTAGGGTTAGGGTTAGGGTTAGGGTTAGGGTTAGGGTTAGGGTTAGGGTTAGGGTTAGGGTTAGGGTTAGGGTTAGGGTTAGGGTTAGGGTTAGGGTTAGGGTTAGGGTTAGGGTTAGGGTTAGGGTTAGGGTTAGGGTTAGGGTTAGGGTTAGGGTTAGGGTTAGGGTTAGGGTTAGGGTTAGGGTTAGGGTTAGGGTTAGGGTTAGGGTTAGGGTTAGGGTTAGGGTTAGGGTTAGGGTTAGGGTTAGGGTTAGGGTTAGGGTTAGGGTTAGGGTTAGGGTTAGGGTTAGGGTTAGGGTTAGGGTTAGGGTTAGGGTTAGGGTTAGGGTTAGGGTTAGGGTTAGGGTTAGGGTTAGGGTTAGGGTTAGGGTTAGGGTTAGGGTTAGGGTTAGGGTTAGGGTTAGGGTTAGGGTTAGGGTTAGGGTTAGGGTTAGGGTTAGGGTTAGGGTTAGGGTTAGGGTTAGGGTTAGGGTTAGGGTTAGGGTTAGGGTTAGGGTTAGGGTTAGGGTTAGGGTTAGGGTTAGGGTTAGGGTTAGGGTTAGGGTTAGGGTTAGGGTTAGGGTTAGGGTTAGGGTTAGGGTTAGGGTTAGGGTTAGGGTTAGGGTTAGGGTTAGGGTTAGGGTTAGGGTTAGGGTTAGGGTTAGGGTTAGGGTTAGGGTTAGGGTTAGGGTTAGGGTTAGGGTTAGGGTTAGGGTTAGGGTTAGGGTTAGGGTTAGGGTTAGGGTTAGGGTTAGGGTTAGGGTTAGGGTTAGGGTTAGGGTTAGGGTTAGGGTTAGGGTTAGGGTTAGGGTTAGGGTTAGGGTTAGGGTTAGGGTTAGGGTTAGGGTTAGGGTTAGGGTTAGGGTTAGGGTTAGGGTTAGGGTTAGGGTTAGGGTTAGGGTTAGGGTTAGGGTTAGGGTTAGGGTTAGGGTTAGGGTTAGGGTTAGGGTTAGGGTTAGGGTTAGGGTTAGGGTTAGGGTTAGGGTTAGGGTTAGGGTTAGGGTTAGGGTTAGGGTTAGGGTTAGGGTTAGGGTTAGGGTTAGGGTTAGGGTTAGGGTTAGGGTTAGGGTTAGGGTTAGGGTTAGGGTTAGGGTTAGGGTTAGGGTTAGGGTTAGGGTTAGGGTTAGGGTTAGGGTTAGGGTTAGGGTTAGGGTTAGGGTTAGGGTTAGGGTTAGGGTTAGGGTTAGGGTTAGGGTTAGGGTTAGGGTTAGGGTTAGGGTTAGGGTTAGGGTTAGGGTTAGGGTTAGGGTTAGGGTTAGGGTTAGGGTTAGGGTTAGGGTTAGGGTTAGGGTTAGGGTTAGGGTTAGGGTTAGGGTTAGGGTTAGGGTTAGGGTTAGGGTTAGGGTTAGGGTTAGGGTTAGGGTTAGGGTTAGGGTTAGGGTTAGGGTTAGGGTTAGGGTTAGGGTTAGGGTTAGGGTTAGGGTTAGGGTTAGGGTTAGGGTTAGGGTTAGGGTTAGGGTTAGGGTTAGGGTTAGGGTTAGGGTTAGGGTTAGGGTTAGGGTTAGGGTTAGGGTTAGGGTTAGGGTTAGGGTTAGGGTTAGGGTTAGGGTTAGGGTTAGGGTTAGGGTTAGGGTTAGGGTTAGGGTTAGGGTTAGGGTTAGGGTTAGGGTTAGGGTTAGGGTTAGGGTTAGGGTTAGGGTTAGGGTTAGGGTTAGGGTTAGGGTTAGGGTTAGGGTTAGGGTTAGGGTTAGGGTTAGGGTTAGGGTTAGGGTTAGGGTTAGGGTTAGGGTTAGGGTTAGGGTTAGGGTTAGGGTTAGGGTTAGGGTTAGGGTTAGGGTTAGGGTTAGGGTTAGGGTTAGGGTTAGGGTTAGGGTTAGGGTTAGGGTTAGGGTTAGGGTTAGGGTTAGGGTTAGGGTTAGGGTTAGGGTTAGGGTTAGGGTTAGGGTTAGGGTTAGGGTTAGGGTTAGGGTTAGGGTTAGGGTTAGGGTTAGGGTTAGGGTTAGGGTTAGGGTTAGGGTTAGGGTTAGGGTTAGGGTTAGGGTTAGGGTTAGGGTTAGGGTTAGGGTTAGGGTTAGGGTTAGGGTTAGGGTTAGGGTTAGGGTTAGGGTTAGGGTTAGGGTTAGGGTTAGGGTTAGGGTTAGGGTTAGGGTTAGGGTTAGGGTTAGGGTTAGGGTTAGGGTTAGGGTTAGGGTTAGGGTTAGGGTTAGGGTTAGGGTTAGGGTTAGGGTTAGGGTTAGGGTTAGGGTTAGGGTTAGGGTTAGGGTTAGGGTTAGGGTTAGGGTTAGGGTTAGGGTTAGGGTTAGGGTTAGGGTTAGGGTTAGGGTTAGGGTTAGGGTTAGGGTTAGGGTTAGGGTTAGGGTTAGGGTTAGGGTTAGGGTTAGGGTTAGGGTTAGGGTTAGGGTTAGGGTTAGGGTTAGGGTTAGGGTTAGGGTTAGGGTTAGGGTTAGGGTTAGGGTTAGGGTTAGGGTTAGGGTTAGGGTTAGGGTTAGGGTTAGGGTTAGGGTTAGGGTTAGGGTTAGGGTTAGGGTTAGGGTTAGGGTTAGGGTTAGGGTTAGGGTTAGGGTTAGGGTTAGGGTTAGGGTTAGGGTTAGGGTTAGGGTTAGGGTTAGGGTTAGGGTTAGGGTTAGGGTTAGGGTTAGGGTTAGGGTTAGGGTTAGGGTTAGGGTTAGGGTTAGGGTTAGGGTTAGGGTTAGGGTTAGGGTTAGGGTTAGGGTTAGGGTTAGGGTTAGGGTTAGGGTTAGGGTTAGGGTTAGGGTTAGGGTTAGGGTTAGGGTTAGGGTTAGGGTTAGGGTTAGGGTTAGGGTTAGGGTTAGGGTTAGGGTTAGGGTTAGGGTTAGGGTTAGGGTTAGGGTTAGGGTTAGGGTTAGGGTTAGGGTTAGGGTTAGGGTTAGGGTTAGGGTTAGGGTTAGGGTTAGGGTTAGGGTTAGGGTTAGGGTTAGGGTTAGGGTTAGGGTTAGGGTTAGGGTTAGGGTTAGGGTTAGGGTTAGGGTTAGGGTTAGGGTTAGGGTTAGGGTTAGGGTTAGGGTTAGGGTTAGGGTTAGGGTTAGGGTTAGGGTTAGGGTTAGGGTTAGGGTTAGGGTTAGGGTTAGGGTTAGGGTTAGGGTTAGGGTTAGGGTTAGGGTTAGGGTTAGGGTTAGGGTTAGGGTTAGGGTTAGGGTTAGGGTTAGGGTTAGGGTTAGGGTTAGGGTTAGGGTTAGGGTTAGGGTTAGGGTTAGGGTTAGGGTTAGGGTTAGGGTTAGGGTTAGGGTTAGGGTTAGGGTTAGGGTTAGGGTTAGGGTTAGGGTTAGGGTTAGGGTTAGGGTTAGGGTTAGGGTTAGGGTTAGGGTTAGGGTTAGGGTTAGGGTTAGGGTTAGGGTTAGGGTTAGGGTTAGGGTTAGGGTTAGGGTTAGGGTTAGGGTTAGGGTTAGGGTTAGGGTTAGGGTTAGGGTTAGGGTTAGGGTTAGGGTTAGGGTTAGGGTTAGGGTTAGGGTTAGGGTTAGGGTTAGGGTTAGGGTTAGGGTTAGGGTTAGGGTTAGGGTTAGGGTTAGGGTTAGGGTTAGGGTTAGGGTTAGGGTTAGGGTTAGGGTTAGGGTTAGGGTTAGGGTTAGGGTTAGGGTTAGGGTTAGGGTTAGGGTTAGGGTTAGGGTTAGGGTTAGGGTTAGGGTTAGGGTTAGGGTTAGGGTTAGGGTTAGGGTTAGGGTTAGGGTTAGGGTTAGGGTTAGGGTTAGGGTTAGGGTTAGGGTTAGGGTTAGGGTTAGGGTTAGGGTTAGGGTTAGGGTTAGGGTTAGGGTTAGGGTTAGGGTTAGGGTTAGGGTTAGGGTTAGGGTTAGGGTTAGGGTTAGGGTTAGGGTTAGGGTTAGGGTTAGGGTTAGGGTTAGGGTTAGGGTTAGGGTTAGGGTTAGGGTTAGGGTTAGGGTTAGGGTTAGGGTTAGGGTTAGGGTTAGGGTTAGGGTTAGGGTTAGGGTTAGGGTTAGGGTTAGGGTTAGGGTTAGGGTTAGGGTTAGGGTTAGGGTTAGGGTTAGGGTTAGGGTTAGGGTTAGGGTTAGGGTTAGGGTTAGGGTTAGGGTTAGGGTTAGGGTTAGGGTTAGGGTTAGGGTTAGGGTTAGGGTTAGGGTTAGGGTTAGGGTTAGGGTTAGGGTTAGGGTTAGGGTTAGGGTTAGGGTTAGGGTTAGGGTTAGGGTTAGGGTTAGGGTTAGGGTTAGGGTTAGGGTTAGGGTTAGGGTTAGGGTTAGGGTTAGGGTTAGGGTTAGGGTTAGGGTTAGGGTTGGGTTAGGGTTAGGGTTTGGGTTAGGGTTAGGGTTAGGGTTAGGGTTAGGGTTAGGGTTAGGGTTAGGGTTAGGGTTAGGGTTAGGGTTAGGGTTAGGGTTAGGGTTAGGGTTAGGGTTAGGGTTAGGGTTAGGGTTAGGGTTAGGGTTAGGGTTAGGGTTAGGGTTAGGGTTAGGGTTAGGGTTAGGGTAGGGTTAGGGTTAGGGTTAGGGTTAGGGTTAGGGTTAGGGTTAGGGTTAGGGTTAGGGTTAGGGTTAGGGTTAGGGTTAGGGTTAGGGTTAGGGTTAGGGTTAGGGTTAGGGTTAGGGTTAGGGTTAGGGTTAGGGTTAGGGTTAGGGTTAGGGTTAGGGTTAGGGTTAGGGTTAGGGTTAGGGTTAGGGTTAGGGTTAGGGTTAGGGTTAGGGTTAGGGTTAGGGTTAGGGTTAGGGTTAGGGTTAGGGTTAGGGTTAGGGTTAGGGTTAGGGTTAGGGTTAGGGTTAGGGTTAGGGTTAGGGTTAGGGTTAGGGTTAGGGTTAGGGTTGGGTTAGGGTTAGGGTTAGGGGTTAGGGTTAGGGTTAGGGTTAGGGTTAGGGTTAGGGTTAGGGTTAGGGTTAGGGTTAGGGTTAGGGTTAGGGTTAGGGTTAGGGTTAGGGTTAGGGTTAGGGTTAGGGTTAGGGTTAGGGTTAGGGTTAGGGTTAGGGTTAGGGTTAGGGTTAGGGTTAGGGTTAGGGTTAGGGTTAGGGTTAGGGTTAGGGTTAGGGTTAGGGTTAGGGTAGGGTTAGGGTTAGGGTTAGGGTTAGGGTTAGGG
>NW_026910066.1:0-22281 GCF_949316205.1 Platichthys flesus
CTAACCCTAACCCTAACCCTAACCCTAACCCTAACCCTAACCCTAACCCTAACCCTAACCCTAACCCTAACCCTAACCCTAACCCTAACCCTAACCCTAACCCTAACCCTAACCCTAACCTAACCCTAACCCTAACCCTAACCCTAACCCTAACCCTAACCCTAACCCTAACCCTAACCCTAACCCTAACCCTAACCCTAACCCTAACCCTAACCCTAACCCTAACCCTAACCCTAACCCTAACCCTAACCCTAACCCTAACCCTAACCCTAACCCTAACCCTAACCCTAACCCTAACCCTAACCTAACCCTAACCCTAACCCTAACCCTAACCCTAACCCTAACCCTAACCCTAACCCTAACCCTAACCCTAACCCTAACCCTAACCCTAACCCTAACCCTAACCCTAACCCTAACCCTAACCTAACCCTAACCCTAACCCTAACCCTAACCCTAACCCTAACCCTAACCCTAACCCTAACCCTAACCCTAACCCTAACCCTAACCCTAACCCTAACCCTAACCCTAACCCTAACCCTAACCCTAACCCTAACCCTAACCCTAAACCCTAACCCTAACCCTAACCCTAACCCTAACCCTAACCCTAACCCTAACCCTAACCCTAACCCTAACCCTAACCCTAACCCTAACCCTAACCCTAACCCTAACCCTAACCCTAACCCTAACCCTAACCCTAACCCTAACCCTAACCCTAACCCTAACCCTAACCCTAACCCTAACCCTAACCCTAACCCTAACCCTAACCCTAACCCTAACCCTAACCCTAACCCTAACCCTAACCCTAACCCTAACCCTAACCCTAACCCTAACCCTAACCCTAACCCTAACCCTAACCCTAACCCTAACCCTAACCCTAACCCTAACCCTAACCCTAACCCTAACCCTAACCCTAACCCTAACCCTAACCCTAACCCTAACCCTAACCCTAACCCTAACCCTAACCCTAACCCTAACCCTAACCCTAACCCTAACCCTAACCCTAACCTAACCCTAACCCTAACCCTAACCCTAACCCTAACCCTAACCCTAACCCTAACCCTAACCCTAACCCTAACCCTAACCCTAACCCTAACCCTAACCCTAACCCTAACCCTAACCCTAACCCTAACCCTAACCCTAACCCTAACCCTAACCCTAACCCTAACCCTAACCCTAACCCTAACCCTAACCCTAACCCTAACCCTAACCCTAACCCTAACCCTAACCCTAACCCTAACCCTAACCCTAACCCTAACCCTAACCCTAACCCTAACCCTAACCCTAACCCTAACCCTAACCCTAACCCTAACCCTAACCCTAACCCTAACCCTAACCCTAACCCTAACCCTAACCCTAACCCTAACCCTAACCCTAACCCTAACCCTAACCCTAACCCTAACCCTAACCCTAACCCTAACCCTAACCCTAACCCTAACCCTAACCCTAACCCTAACCCTAACCCTAACCCTAACCCTAACCCTAACCCTAACCCTAACCCTAACCCTAACCCTAACCCTAACCCTAACCCTAACCCTAACCCTAACCCTAACCCTAACCCTAACCCTAACCCTAACCCTAACCCTAACCCTAACCCTAACCCTAACCCTAACCCTAACCCTAACCCTAACCCTAACCCTAACCCTAACCCTAACCCTAACCCTAACCCTAACCCTAACCCTAACCCTAACCCTAACCCTAACCCTAACCCTAACCCTAACCCTAACCCTAACCCTAACCCTAACCCTAACCCTAACCCTAACCCTAACCCTAACCCTAACCCTAACCCTAACCCTAACCCTAACCCTAACCCTAACCCTAACCCTAACCCTAACCCTAACCCTAACCCTAACCCTAACCCTAACCCTAACCCTAACCCTAACCCTAACCCTAACCCTAACCCTAACCCTAACCCTAACCCTAACCCTAACCCTAACCCTAACCCTAACCCTAACCCTAACCCTAACCCTAACCCTAACCCTAACCCTAACCCTAACCCTAACCCTAACCCTAACCCTAACCCTAACCCTAACCCTAACCCTAACCCTAACCCTAACCCTAACCCTAACCCTAACCCTAACCCTAACCCTAACCCTAACCCTAACCCTAACCCTAACCCTAACCCTAACCCTAACCCTAACCCTAACCCTAACCCTAACCCTAACCCTAACCCTAACCCTAACCCTAACCCTAACCCTAACCCTAACCCTAACCCTAACCCTAACCCTAACCCTAACCCTAACCCTAACCCTAACCCTAACCCTAACCCTAACCCTAACCCTAACCCTAACCCTAACCCTAACCCTAACCCTAACCCTAACCCTAACCCTAACCCTAACCCTAACCCTAACCCTAACCCTAACCCTAACCCTAACCCTAACCCTAACCCTAACCCTAACCCTAACCCTAACCCTAACCCTAACCCTAACCCTAACCCTAACCCTAACCCTAACCCTAACCCTAACCCTAACCCTAACCCTAACCCTAACCCTAACCCTAACCCTAACCCTAACCCTAACCCTAACCCTAACCCTAACCCTAACCCTAACCCTAACCCTAACCCTAACCCTAACCCTAACCCTAACCCTAACCCTAACCCTAACCCTAACCCTAACCCTAACCCTAACCCTAACCCTAACCCTAACCCTAACCCTAACCCTAACCCTAACCCTAACCCTAACCCTAACCCTAACCCTAACCCTAACCCTAACCCTAACCCTAACCCTAACCCTAACCCTAACCCTAACCCTAACCCTAACCCTAACCCTAACCCTAACCCTAACCCTAACCCTAACCCTAACCCTAACCCTAACCCTAACCCTAACCCTAACCCTAACCCTAACCCTAACCCTAACCCTAACCCTAACCCTAACCCTAACCCTAACCCTAACCCTAACCCTAACCCTAACCCTAACCCTAACCCTAACCCTAACCCTAACCCTAACCCTAACCCTAACCCTAACCCTAACCCTAACCCTAACCCTAACCCTAACCCTAACCCTAACCCTAACCCTAACCCTAACCCTAACCCTAACCCTAACCCTAACCCTAACCCTAACCCTAACCCTAACCCTAACCCTAACCCTAACCCTAACCCTAACCCTAACCCTAACCCTAACCCTAACCCTAACCCTAACCCTAACCCTAACCCTAACCCTAACCCTAACCCTAACCCTAACCCTAACCCTAACCCTAACCCTAACCCTAACCCTAACCCTAACCCTAACCCTAACCCTAACCCTAACCCTAACCCTAACCCTAACCCTAACCCTAACCCTAACCCTAACCCTAACCCTAACCCTAACCCTAACCCTAACCCTAACCCTAACCCTAACCCTAACCCTAACCCTAACCCTAACCCTAACCCTAACCCTAACCCTAACCCTAACCCTAACCCTAACCCTAACCCTAACCCTAACCCTAACCCTAACCCTAACCCTAACCCTAACCCTAACCCTAACCCTAACCCTAACCCTAACCCTAACCCTAACCCTAACCCTAACCCTAACCCTAACCCTAACCCTAACCCTAACCCTAACCCTAACCCTAACCCTAACCCTAACCCTAACCCTAACCCTAACCCTAACCCTAACCCTAACCCTAACCCTAACCCTAACCCTAACCCTAACCCTAACCCTAACCCTAACCCTAACCCTAACCCTAACCCTAACCCTAACCCTAACCCTAACCCTAACCCTAACCCTAACCCTAACCCTAACCCTAACCCTAACCCTAACCCTAACCCTAACCCTAACCCTAACCCTAACCCTAACCCTAACCCTAACCCTAACCCTAACCCTAACCCTAACCCTAACCCTAACCCTAACCCTAACCCTAACCCTAACCCTAACCCTAACCCTAACCCTAACCCTAACCCTAACCCTAACCCTAACCCTAACCCTAACCCTAACCCTAACCCTAACCCTAACCCTAACCCTAACCCTAACCCTAACCCTAACCCTAACCCTAACCCTAACCCTAACCCTAACCCTAACCCTAACCCTAACCCTAACCCTAACCCTAACCCTAACCCTAACCCTAACCCTAACCCTAACCCTAACCCTAACCCTAACCCTAACCCTAACCCTAACCCTAACCCTAACCCTAACCCTAACCCTAACCCTAACCCTAACCCTAACCCTAACCCTAACCCTAACCCTAACCCTAACCCTAACCCTAACCCTAACCCTAACCCTAACCCTAACCCTAACCCTAACCCTAACCCTAACCCTAACCCTAACCCTAACCCTAACCCTAACCCTAACCCTAACCCTAACCCTAACCCTAACCCTAACCCTAACCCTAACCCTAACCCTAACCCTAACCCTAACCCTAACCCTAACCCTAACCCTAACCCTAACCCTAACCCTAACCCTAACCCTAACCCTAACCCTAACCCTAACCCTAACCCTAACCCTAACCCTAACCCTAACCCTAACCCTAACCCTAACCCTAACCCTAACCCTAACCCTAACCCTAACCCTAACCCTAACCCTAACCCTAACCCTAACCCTAACCCTAACCCTAACCCTAACCCTAACCCTAACCCTAACCCTAACCCTAACCCTAACCCTAACCCTAACCCTAACCCTAACCCTAACCCTAACCCTAACCCTAACCCTAACCCTAACCCTAACCCTAACCCTAACCCTAACCCTAACCCTAACCCTAACCCTAACCCTAACCCTAACCCTAACCCTAACCCTAACCCTAACCCTAACCCTAACCCTAACCCTAACCCTAACCCTAACCCTAACCCTAACCCTAACCCTAACCCTAACCCTAACCCTAACCCTAACCCTAACCCTAACCCTAACCCTAACCCTAACCCTAACCCTAACCCTAACCCTAACCCTAACCCTAACCCTAACCCTAACCCTAACCCTAACCCTAACCCTAACCCTAACCCTAACCCTAACCCTAACCCTAACCCTAACCCTAACCCTAACCCTAACCCTAACCCTAACCCTAACCCTAACCCTAACCCTAACCCTAACCCTAACCCTAACCCTAACCCTAACCCTAACCCTAACCCTAACCCTAACCCTAACCCTAACCCTAACCCTAACCCTAACCCTAACCCTAACCCTAACCCTAACCCTAACCCTAACCCTAACCCTAACCCTAACCCTAACCCTAACCCTAACCCTAACCCTAACCCTAACCCTAACCCTAACCCTAACCCTAACCCTAACCCTAACCCTAACCCTAACCCTAACCCTAACCCTAACCCTAACCCTAACCCTAACCCTAACCCTAACCCTAACCCTAACCCTAACCCTAACCCTAACCCTAACCCTAACCCTAACCCTAACCCTAACCCTAACCCTAACCCTAACCCTAACCCTAACCCTAACCCTAACCCTAACCCTAACCCTAACCCTAACCCTAACCCTAACCCTAACCCTAACCCTAACCCTAACCCTAACCCTAACCCTAACCCTAACCCTAACCCTAACCCTAACCCTAACCCTAACCCTAACCCTAACCCTAACCCTAACCCTAACCCTAACCCTAACCCTAACCCTAACCCTAACCCTAACCCTAACCCTAACCCTAACCCTAACCCTAACCCTAACCCTAACCCTAACCCTAACCCTAACCCTAACCCTAACCCTAACCCTAACCCTAACCCTAACCCTAACCCTAACCCTAACCCTAACCCTAACCCTAACCCTAACCCTAACCCTAACCCTAACCCTAACCCTAACCCTAACCCTAACCCTAACCCTAACCCTAACCCTAACCCTAACCCTAACCCTAACCCTAACCCTAACCCTAACCCTAACCCTAACCCTAACCCTAACCCTAACCCTAACCCTAACCCTAACCCTAACCCTAACCCTAACCCTAACCCTAACCCTAACCCTAACCCTAACCCTAACCCTAACCCTAACCCTAACCCTAACCCTAACCCTAACCCTAACCCTAACCCTAACCCTAACCCTAACCCTAACCCTAACCCTAACCCTAACCCTAACCCTAACCCTAACCCTAACCCTAACCCTAACCCTAACCCTAACCCTAACCCTAACCCTAACCCTAACCCTAACCCTAACCCTAACCCTAACCCTAACCCTAACCCTAACCCTAACCCTAACCCTAACCCTAACCCTAACCCTAACCCTAACCCTAACCCTAACCCTAACCCTAACCCTAACCCTAACCCTAACCCTAACCCTAACCCTAACCCTAACCCTAACCCTAACCCTAACCCTAACCCTAACCCTAACCCTAACCCTAACCCTAACCCTAACCCTAACCCTAACCCTAACCCTAACCCTAACCCTAACCCTAACCCTAACCCTAACCCTAACCCTAACCCTAACCCTAACCCTAACCCTAACCCTAACCCTAACCCTAACCCTAACCCTAACCCTAACCCTAACCCTAACCCTAACCCTAACCCTAACCCTAACCCTAACCCTAACCCTAACCCTAACCCTAACCCTAACCCTAACCCTAACCCTAACCCTAACCCTAACCCTAACCCTAACCCTAACCCTAACCCTAACCCTAACCCTAACCCTAACCCTAACCCTAACCCTAACCCTAACCCTAACCCTAACCCTAACCCTAACCCTAACCCTAACCCTAACCCTAACCCTAACCCTAACCCTAACCCTAACCCTAACCCTAACCCTAACCCTAACCCTAACCCTAACCCTAACCCTAACCCTAACCCTAACCCTAACCCTAACCCTAACCCTAACCCTAACCCTAACCCTAACCCTAACCCTAACCCTAACCCTAACCCTAACCCTAACCCTAACCCTAACCCTAACCCTAACCCTAACCCTAACCCTAACCCTAACCCTAACCCTAACCCTAACCCTAACCCTAACCCTAACCCTAACCCTAACCCTAACCCTAACCCTAACCCTAACCCTAACCCTAACCCTAACCCTAACCCTAACCCTAACCCTAACCCTAACCCTAACCCTAACCCTAACCTAACCCTAACCCTAACCCTAACCCTAACCCTAACCCTAACCCTAACCCTAACCCTAACCCTAACCCTAACCCTAACCCTAACCCTAACCCTAACCCTAACCCTAACCCTAACCCTAACCCTAACCCTAACCCTAACCCTAACCCTAACCCTAACCCTAACCCTAACCCTAACCCTAACCCTAACCCTAACCCTAACCCTAACCCTAACCCTAACCCTAACCCTAACCCTAACCCTAACCCTAACCCTAACCCTAACCCTAACCCTAACCCTAACCCTAACCCTAACCCTAACCCTAACCCTAACCCTAACCCTAACCCTAACCCTAACCCTAACCCTAACCCTAACCCTAACCCTAACCCTAACCCTAACCCTAACCCTAACCCTAACCCTAACCCTAACCCTAACCCTAACCCTCTAACCCTAACCCTAACCCTAACCCTAACCCTAACCCTAACCCTAACCCTAACCCTAACCCTAACCCTAACCCTAACCCTAACCCTAACCCTAACCCTAACCCTAACCCTAACCCTAACCCTAACCCTAACTTCTTTTTTTGGGCTCCTGGTCCCGGCTGGGGCAAGGACCCACATCAGAGACCTATTAATTTTTTAATATATAATTTTTTTTATATACTTTTTTATTTTTCATTTTTTCCCTCCAAAACCCCCCCCCCCCCCCCCCCTTTTTTTTTTTTTGGACTATATTTAAAAATAACCATCTGGAGACCTCCCTCTCGTCCTTCTCTGTACTGAGACTTTTTTTCGGAGTTCCCTTCTTTTGTTAGGTTACCCACCTGGCTACAGGACATCAACAACACCTGGACCACTGCCTGTAACGCCGCCCCAGCTACAACTACGGGTGCCCAGGACCAAACAGTCAGCAGTAAACTACGGGACCTAAGGGACTTCCACCTACACCACCAGGGAGACCCACGTGGCAACAGGACACCTTAGACGCTTGAACCTCGCCCTACTGGACCACGGCCCAAACAACATCCCAGCTCCAGCTGGTTGAAGCCCAGGCTTAAGCCATCAAACCATCTACGGGACCAAGGAGACCTCCACCTACTAAACACCAGGGTAAGAGCCCCCTCCAGTGATTTTCCAAAATGTTTTTTAACAGAGTGAAGCCCGTACCTTTGAGTAGTCTAGGACATAGGCCACAGCTCACACATACACACACAAACACATCCCCACAACCCCTGATGTCTGTAGGCACGCACTCAGCATCATTATGCAAACATGGCAATCCACACAGGATAACAGCCATGGACACAGCACCCACATACACATTACATCAGGCACCAGACCCGGCAACCCGAACGGCGTCAAAACAAATTTTCCGCCTAATACAAGCAGTACACCATAAACAAGTAACAGATTATGCAATCACTAGCAACACTTTCCCACCCGGGATGATGCGTCAAGTAAACAGACTAACTGACTTCATCAAACCGGCCACACCATCAGACACCACACGTCATAAGGTGAAAAACAACACAGACAATTGGATGAGAGCAAACATGGTTATATTACAGGAACATTACACAAATACAATACACACCCTCGGCCATACACCACACAACCCCATAGCTCTTCAAATAGCTTCTGGTTGGGCTAGAAAACGATATGGCCAGAGACTCCGGCCGGATACCATAACAACAACAGAAGGTATTCTGAACAGGCATAGACAACACAACAACAGCAATAACAATAACAAACCTTTTATCAAAACCAAGACCAGGTTGGAGGGCTCCCTCTCCACCATCCCGGAACTATTGGATGAAGTAGAGTTTCCACCACTACCAGTCAGCAGTAAGTTACCCCCTACATTTCAACCCCATTTAATTCCACAGGCCCGGACACCACTCCTCCCCACCCCCACCCAGTGCCAGACAACACTGGATGGGCTACAACCTCAACCCCAGCGACTCAGACAGGACCGCCCATATCAGACCAACAGACAGAAGACATTCTTGTTACCCCAAACCAGGCCCCCCCTAAAACCGACACCGCCTGACCAACCCATACCCAAACCACGACTAAGACTATTGAATGGTTTACCGACCCACCCAACCTACATGACTTCCAGACTAACCCCTCTAGACCAAAACAACTCCATCCCTCCCACAGTGAGGGCTAAGAAAATAGTCTCCTGGGGACCCGAACCGGCCTCCCAGGAGGCAGGACGGAGCATAAAGCTAAACCCCAGACTCTCCCCCATCTTACCGACAGTGACTAGACGGGACTCCATAGCGACACGACTACCTCCTAGCTCCAGTACCTCCGACACGCCGACTACCGTTACAAAACGGTCACAACAAGTACAAGCCCAAATTCATCAATTACCGGACACACAAAACAATACCCTAGAATTTCAATCCATATCATTAAACACACAGAATTACTCAAATACCTCCACAATTAACCATGACACTATTTCCTCTTCCCCTTCCACACCCACAGGTGTTGCTGATCCCCGAATTGGCACAATGGAACAGCGAGGAGCCCCGGTAACCACAACGGGAGGGTCACCAAACATGATGAGCGGGCAATTAAAGGCTAACAATGCCATTGAAACCACATCTGAGACCTCCCTACCACTCCTCCTCGGAAGTCCATCTCCCACTGGTGCCATTCGGGGATCCAGCACACCTCCACTCCCCGACGATAGCCCCGCAGGACCCTCCTCCACTTCCTCCCCATTCAGCTTACCACTACACATCTCGACACCAGGTAATTACCACCCTACATCACACATTGCTCGACACACCCGGAAACTCCAGGACTGGTCTTTCAAATGCCACAGACCAGTCCTGGTTTTAGGGGATTCAAATATCAATCGAATCCCCCCCCACAACAACCCAGACTTACAATTAGACAGCTACCCGGGGGCTAACATGTACCACTTTTTAAAGATATGTGAAAAAACGGTACCCAACCCCAACACAAAAATAGTGGTCCTCTCCATTGGGATCAATAATAAGGACCAGGACCCCAGGCAGACTTCCTGCAAACAGTTAAAATCTCTATACAAACAGGCCCAACTTGCCTTCCCTAAT
Source organism: Platichthys flesus (assembly GCF_949316205.1). Taxonomy (NCBI): domain Eukaryota; kingdom Metazoa; phylum Chordata; class Actinopteri; order Pleuronectiformes; family Pleuronectidae; genus Platichthys; species Platichthys flesus. Next base: position 10,014 of record NW_026910066.1, read on the forward strand.
GCCGACATCTACTTCCCTATCATAAACTTCTCAGACAACCTCAGCGTTAAACAACAGTACAATTTAAAATACATCAACAACACAATAGCCACATACTTCCCATTTTTAGCAGAGATCCCTCACGACACATTTTTAACAGAAAAGGACAACATCCATTGGAAGCCGGCTACCGCGCAACTCATTTTCGATTACTGGCTCAAACAGTTAAATTTATAGTAAGACCCAAACCCAAACCGGGCACAAACGCCACCCCTAACCCTAACCCTAACCCTAAACCTTCTAATCCCAACCCTAACCCTAACCCTAACCCTAACCTTAACCCCAACCCCAACCCTAATCCTAACCCTAACCCTAACCCTCCAAACCCTATGCCCCATACTGACCCTGCAGTCGACTTGGGGTGGAGCTCTACAGCAAACATACTTAACTTATCCACACTATTTACTCCAACTTCAGATCAGATCCGGTTATTGGAAAGGGGTCTTTCATTCATCCCACGCCCATTACAGTTTGACTGGGAGGAATTTCATAGGGATTTACACCAATACAACAGAAGGTTAAAGATCATCAGTTATTTCTATAATAAACCGGACCACATTCAGACACCCTTCATTCACAGGTCTAATTGGGAACCCACCACGGCTCAATCACACACAGCCACAATAAACCTGGTGCAAAAGAACAAACAGGCCCTGCGTTATTACCGGCCCCCAGGGGACGTTGTTGACAACCTCTCGGGGCCTGAACGCAGGGCCTTAGAAGAACTTACCCAAAATCCTAATATTATCATTAAACCCGCGGACAAAGGTTCAAAAATAGTCATTATGGATAGACAGCAGTATTTACTGGAGGCAAACAGACAACTCTCAAACACCACACATTATAAACCCATTCCGTCAGACCTACAAAGTCAAACCCAACCACTCCTCCGTAGTATTATACAAACTTTATATGACAATAAAACCATTAACCACAAGCAAAAAATCTACCTGTTTGGCCCCGACCAACCCCGCCCCCGCCAGTTCTATCTATTACCCAAAATCCACAAGGAACCCCCATCATGGACCGTACCCTATGAGGTTCCTCCCGGCAGACCAATAGTCTCAGATTGCAATAGTACATCATACCATATCTCAGAATACATCGAACATTTCCTTGGACCCCTTTCCAATAAACACCCAAGTTACATCAAGGACACTTATCATTTTATAGATACCATCCGGCCCATGGTTGTTCCAAATCAGTCATACTTATTTACAATCGACATAGACAGTCTATACACAAATATCAATACACAAATCGGTATCAAGGCTATAATATCCAACTTCAATAACAACCCCGACAACAATAGACCGGACAAAGAAATTATTCAACTCCTTACCATCTGCCTCAACAATAACGACTTTTCATTCAATAACAAACAATTCCTGCAAATCCACGGAACGGCCATGGGTCAGCGATACGCCCCGTCATATGCAAACATTTACCTGAGCGAGTGGGAGCGAGAGGCATTGGCCAAGTGCACCCACAAACCCCTCACCTACCTCAGATTTCTAGATGACATTTTTGGAATATGGCAACATGACATTTCTTTATTTTCTGATTTCATTGACACATTGAATAGCCACCATCAGTCTATTAAAGTTAAGTACATCATAGATCCACTACAAGTTAATTTTTTAGATACAACTGTTTTTTTTGACCGGTCAAAAAACTTGTCATACTCACAACTACTTACCAAAGTTTACTTTAAAACAACAGACACACACGCCCTTCTCCATAAAACTAGCTATCATCCGAAACACACATTTAAAGGCATTATTAAATCTCAAATCATCCGTTTTCACAGAATATCATCCCGTTTAATAGACCTGCATTCTTCCATCTCCATTCTATTTTGTAGTCTCAGGTCTAGGGGCTACTCCAAACGCTTCCTCCGCCATATCAAGACCAGCACTTTGGCGTCTCTCGCTCCCACTCGCTCCATTCCCCGGATTGCTCCACCCCGTGTCCCGGTACCATTCATATCTACCTTCTCACATAGAATCAAAGGTTTACATAACATCATCAAACAGAACTTCATTCATACTCAAACCCTACAGCCGGCTTTCCAAAATCACGTCATCATATCAGCTTACAGGAAAAACAAAAACCTCCACAGTTTACTAATAAGGTCAAAATACTCTGATAACAAACCACCAACACAAACACAATACCACACACACTATAAAAACAGAAAATTTATTTCAAACCCTCACAGCAATACAGCATTCCCCACATTAGGTACATTTACACTCCACACCACCAACGTCATTTACATCATTACATGCACCACCTGCAATAAACATTATATCGGGGAAACAAAACACTCCATACTCACCCGATTAAAACAACACATATATAACATTGGGGAAGGCAAGTTAACCACCCCCCTCATTAACCATTTTCAGCTCCACTCCGTCAATAATCTTATAATCTCTGGTCTAGAATCAGAAGACCATTGGACCATTGGGCAGAGAAAGAGGACAGAAAAATTATGGATTTTTAAATTAGGTACAATCACGCCAACAGGCCTCAATGACAATTAAGTACACTCATAGGACACCCACCCGACAATCAGTTTAAATTTCCCTCTCATGTAGTCTTCCTTATCAACTCCCCCGTGTTTTCCCCCTTCCCCCTCCCCCCTTTTGTTTTTTTTCCCTCTACAACCAGCCGTGCTGCCTGGGTCCACTCAGGCCCCCCAAGGCACCACTTTAACACACATGCCTCGGGGGGAATCAAACTAGGATTCTCTGGGCCAGGGGCGTCATCTCTGCCACTACACCATTATTCATTTTACAATTTTGTTTCCATAAATCCCCATTTTTCATTAGTCTATGGTACTCCATTATTAAAATACCACCTTCCTAGATAAAATTAATCCCCAACCAGGTTTACTTAGTTTTTTAATTTAATTTTCCTCCATAAAATTTAGACAGAATGACGCCCAACAAATACTCCAACCCAGGCAGCAACCGTATTCATCCTTTCTCTGTCCCATGGTCCTTGCAGACGTGCTCTGCCTGGGGATCATACCCTGGTCCCCCGTTAGAGGGAGCGGAGCTCCTCCAACCGTGCCACCACTTTAAGATCAATAGGCCAGTGCAAATAAACCATACTCATGAACCCTGAACTCTAACCCTAACCCAACCCTAACCCTAACCCTAACCCTAACCCTAACCCTAACCCTAACCCTAACCCTAACCCTAACCCTAACCCTAACCCTAACCCTAACCCTAACCCTAACCCTAACCCTAACCCTAACCCTAACCCTAACCCTAACCCTAACCCTAACCCTAACCCTAACCCTAACCCTAACCCTAACCCTAACCCTAACCCTAACCCTAACCCTAACCCTAGGCTGATCTGTGATGAAAAAATGAAGATTTCGACCAAAGTTGCTAAAAAAGGCTTCTCTCACCTTTTCCAGCGCTTTTCTGCACCTTGTGCCATTTAGACTGAAAAAACTGTTCAGTTGCAACTTTTTCATTGGGGATTCCAAAACTTAAAATAATTTGTTTAGAGAATTCCTTTAGAGTTGAAACCAAGATTTCAAATTACCCTTTTTCATTATAAACATCCACTGTAAGCATGGTGAGTATCAAGCAATATGACTGCAGACCTTTTGAGAAAATACGTTGATGAGTGACCCTATTTCATTATGGCAGTCAAACAGCACTGATTTTCAGCTTTAGTCCATGAAACCTCCAAACATCAACCAAAGGTGCTCAAACAGGCTTATCTCACCGTTACCAGCGCTTTTGTGCACCTTAGGCTGATCTGAGATGAAAAAATGAAGATTTCAACCAAAGTTGCTAAAAAAGGCTTCTCTCACCGTTTCCAGCGCTTTTCTGCACCTTAGGCTGATCTGTGATGAAAAAATGAAGATTTCAACCAAAGTTGCTAAAATAGGCTTCTCTCACCGTTACCAGCGCTTTTCTGCACCTTAGGCTGATCTGTGATGAAAAAATGAAGATTTCAACCAAAGTTGCTAAAATAGGCTTCTCTCACCGTTTCCAGCGCTTTTCTGCACCTTAGGCTGATCTGTGATGAAAAAATGAAGATTTCAACCAAAGTTGCTAAAATAGGCTTCTCTCACCGTTTCCAGCGCTTTTCTGCACCTTGGGCTGATCTGTGATGAAAAAATGAAGATTTCAACCAAAGTTGCTAAAATAGGCTTCTCTCACCGTTTCCAGCGCTTTTCTGCACCTTAGGCTGATCTGTGATGAAAAAATGAAGATTTCAACCAAAGTTGCTAAAATAGGCTTCTCTCACCGTTTCCAGCGCTTTTCTGCACCTTGTGCTATTTAGACTGAAAAAACTGTTCAGTTGCAACTTTTTCATTGGGGATTCCAAAACTTAAAATAATTTGTTTAGAGAATTCCTTTAGAGTTGAAACCAAGATTTCAAATTACCCTTTTTCATTATAAACATCCACTGTAAGCATGGTGAGTATCAAGCAATATGACTGCAGACCTTTTGAGAAAATACGTTGATGAGTGACCCTATTTCATTATGGCAGTCAAACAGCACTGATTTTCAGCTTTAGTCCATGAAACCTCCAAACATCAACCAAAGGTGCTCAAACAGGCTTATCTCACTGTTTCCAGCGCTTTTGTGCACCTTAGGCTGATCTGGGATGAAAAAAATGAAGATTTCAACCAAAGTTGCTAAAATAGGCTTCTCTCACCGTTTCCAGCGCTTTTCTGCACCTTAGGCTGATATGGGATGAAAAAATGAAGATTTCAACCAAAGTTGCTAAAATAGGCTTCTCTCACCGTTTCCAGCGCTTTTCTGCACCTTGTGCCATTTAGACTGAAAAAACTGTTCAGTTGCAACTTTTTCATTGGGGATTCCAAAACTTAAAATCATTTGTTTAAAGAATTCCTTTAGAGTTGAAACCAAGATTTCAAATTACCCTTTTTCATTATAAACATCCACTGTAAGCATGGTGAGTATCAAGCAATATGACTGCAGACCTTTTGAGAAAATACGTTGATGAGTGACCCTATTTCATTATGGCAGTCAAACAGCACTGATTTTCAGCTTTAGTCCATGAAACCTCCAAACATCAACCAAAGGTGCTAAAACAGGCTTATCTCACCGTTTCCAGCGCTTTTGTGCACCTTAGGCTGATCTGGGAGGAAAAAATGAAGATTTCAACCAAAGTTGCTAAAATAGGCTTCTCTCACCGTTTCCAGGGCTTTTCTGCACCTTAGGCTGATCTGGGATGAAAAAATGAAGATTTCAACCAAAGTTGCTAAAATAGGCTTCTCTCACCGTTTCCAGCGCTTTTCTGCACCTTAGGCTGATCTGGGATGAAAAAATGAAGATTTCAACCAAAGTTGCTAAAATAGGCTTCTCTCACCGTTTCCAGCGCTTTTGTGCACCTTAGGCTGATCTGGGATGAAAAAATGAAGATTTCAACCAAAGTTGCTAAAATAGTCTTCTCTCACCGTTTCCAGCGCTTTTCTGCACCTTAGGCTGATCTGGGATGAAAAAATGAAGATTTCAACCAAAGTTGCTAAAGTAGGCTTCTCTCACCGTTTCCAGCGCTTTTCTGCACCTTAGGCTGATCTGTGATGAAAAAATGAAGATTTCAACCAAAGTTGCTAAAATAGGCTTCTCTCACCGTTTCCAGCGCTTTTCTGCACCTTAGGCTGATCTGTGATAAAAAAATGAAGATTTCAACCAAAGTTGCTAAAATAGGCTTCTCTCACCGTTTCCAGCGCTTTTCTGCACCTTAGGCTGATCTGTGATGAAAAAATGAAGATTTCAACCAAAGTTGCTAAAATAGGCTTCACCCACCGTTTCCAGCGCTTTTCTGCACCTTTTGCCATTTAGACTGAAAAAACTGTTCAGTTGCAACTTTTCATTGGGGATTCCAAAACTTAAAATCATTTGTTTAAAGAATTCCTTTAGAGTTGAAACCAAGATTTCAAATTACCCTTTTTCATTATAAACATCCACTGTAAGCATGGTGAGTATCAAGCAATATGACTGCAGACCTTTTGAGAAAATACGTTGATGAGTGACCCTATTTCATTATGGCAGTCAAACAGCACTGATTTTCAGCTTTAGTCCATGAAACCTCCAAACATCAACCAAAGGTGCTAAAACAGGCTTATCTCACCGTTTCCAGCGCTTTTGTGCACCTTAGGCTGATCTGGGATGAAAAAATGAAGATTTCAACCAAAGTTGCTAAAATAGGCTTCTCTCACCGTTTCCAGCGCTTTTCTGCACCTTAGGCTGATCTGGGATGAAAAAATTAAGATTTCAACCAAAGTTGCTCAAATAGGCTTCTCTCACCGTTTCCAGCGCTTTTGTGCACCTTAGGCTGATCTGGGATGAAAAAATGAAGATTTCAACCAAAGTTGCTAAAATAGGCTTCTCTCACCGTTTCCAGCGCTTTTCTGCACCTTGTGCCATTTAGACTGAAAAAACTGTTCAGTTGCAACTTTTTCATTGGGGATTCCAAAACTTAAAATAATTTGTTTAGAGAATTCCTTTAGAGTTGAAACCAAGATTTCAAATTACCCTTTTTCATTATAAACATCCACTGTAAGCATGGTGAGTATCAAGCAATATGACTGCAGACCTTTTGAGAAAATACGTTGATGAGTGACCCTATTTCATTATGGCAGTCAAACAGCACTGATTTTCAGCTTTAGTCCATGAAACCTCCAAACATCAACCAAAGGTGCTAAAACAGGCTTATCTCACCGTTTCCAGCGCTTTTGTGCACCTTAGGCTGATCTGGGATGAAAAAATGAAGATTTCAACCAAAGTTGCTAAAATAGGCTTATCTCACTGTTTCCAGCGCTTTTGTGCACCTTAGGCTGATCTGGGAGGAAAAAATGAAGATTTCAACCAAAGTTGCTAAAATAGGCTTCTCTCACCGTTTCCAGGGCTTTTCTGCACCTTAGGCTGATCTGGGATGAAAAAATGAAGATTTCAACCAAAGTTGCTAAAATAGGCTTCTCTCACCGTTTCCAGCGCTTTTCTGCACCTTAGGCTGATCTGGGATGAAAAAATGAAGATTTCAACCAAAGTTGCTAAAATAGGCTTCTCTCACCGTTTCCAGCGCTTTTGTGCACCTTAGGCTGATCTGGGATGAAAAAATGAAGATTTCAACCAAAGTTGCTAAAATAGTCTTCTCTCACCGTTTCCAGCGCTTTTCTGCACCTTAGGCTGATCTGGGATGAAAAAATGAAGATTTCAACCAAAGTTGCTAAAGTAGGCTTCTCTCACCGTTTCCAGCGCTTTTCTGCACCTTAGGCTGATCTGTGATGAAAAAATGAAGATTTCAACCAAAGTTGCTAAAATAGGCTTCTCTCACCGTTTCCAGCGCTTTTCTGCACCTTAGGCTGATCTGTGATAAAAAAATGAAGATTTCAACCAAAGTTGCTAAAATAGGCTTCTCTCACCGTTTCCAGCGCTTTTCTGCACCTTAGGCTGATCTGTGATGAAAAAATGAAGATTTCAACCAAAGTTGCTAAAATAGGCTTCACCCACCGTTTCCAGCGCTTTTCTGCACCTTTTGCCATTTAGACTGAAAAAACTGTTCAGTTGCAACTTTTTCATTGGGGATTCCAAAACTTAAAATCATTTGTTTAAAGAATTCCTTTAGAGTTGAAACCAAGATTTCAAATTACCCTTTTTCATTATAAACATCCACTGTAAGCATGGTGAGTATCAAGCAATATGACTGCAGACCTTTTGAGAAAATACGTTGATGAGTGACCCTATTTCATTATGGCAGTCAAACAGCACTGATTTTCAGCTTTAGTCCATGAAACCTCCAAACATCAACCAAAGGTGCTCAAACAGGCTTATCTCACTGTTTCCAGCGCTTTTGTGCACCTTAGGCTGATCTGGGATGAAAAAAATGAAGATTTCAACCAAAGTTGCTAAAATAGGCTTCTCTCACCGTTTCCAGCGCTTTTCTGCACCTTAGGCTGATATGGGATGAAAAAATGAAGATTTCAACCAAAGTTGCTAAAATAGGCTTCTCTCACCGTTTCCAGCGCTTTTCTGCACCTTGTGCCATTTAGACTGAAAAAACTGTTCAGTTGCAACTTTTTCATTGGGGATTCCAAAACTTAAAATCATTTGTTTAAAGAATTCCTTTAGAGTTGAAACCAAGATTTCAAATTACCCTTTTTCATTATAAACATCCACTGTAAGCATGGTGAGTATCAAGCAATATGACTGCAGACCTTTTGAGAAAATACGTTGATGAGTGACCCTATTTCATTATGGCAGTCAAACAGCACTGATTTTCAGCTTTAGTCCATGAAACCTCCAAACATCAACCAAAGGTGCTAAAACAGGCTTATCTCACCGTTTCCAGCGCTTTTGTGCACCTTAGGCTGATCTGGGAGGAAAAAATGAAGATTTCAACCAAAGTTGCTAAAATAGGCTTCTCTCACCGTTTCCAGGGCTTTTCTGCACCTTAGGCTGATCTGGGATGAAAAAATGAAGATTTCAACCAAAGTTGCTAAAATAGGCTTCTCTCACCGTTTCCAGCGCTTTTCTGCACCTTAGGCTGATCTGGGATGAAAAAATGAAGATTTCAACCAAAGTTGCTAAAATAGGCTTCTCTCACCGTTTCCAGCGCTTTTGTGCACCTTAGGCTGATCTGGGATGAAAAAATGAAGATTTCAACCAAAGTTGCTAAAATAGTCTTCTCTCACCGTTTCCAGCGCTTTTCTGCACCTTAGGCTGATCTGGGATGAAAAAATGAAGATTTCAACCAAAGTTGCTAAAGTAGGCTTCTCTCACCGTTTCCAGCGCTTTTCTGCACCTTAGGCTGATCTGTGATGAAAAAATGAAGATTTCAACCAAAGTTGCTAAAATAGGCTTCACCCACCGTTTCCAGCGCTTTTCTGCACCTTTTGCCATTTAGACTGAAAAAACTGTTCAGTTGCAACTTTTTCATTGGGGATTCCAAAACTTAAAATCATTTGTTTAAAGAATTCCTTTAGAGTTGAAACCAAGATTTCAAATTACCCTTTTTCATTATAAACATCCACTGTAAGCATGGTGAGTATCAAGCAATATGACTGCAGACCTTTGAGAAAATACGTTGATGAGTGACCCTATTTCATTATGGCAGTCAAACAGCACTGATTTTCAGCTTTAGTCCATGAAACCTCCAAACATCAACCAAAGGTGCTAAAACAGGCTTATCTCACCGTTTCCAGCGCTTTTGTGCACCTTAGGCTGATCTGGGATGAAAAAATGAAGATTTCAACCAAAGTTGCTAAAATAGGCTTCTCTCACCGTTTCCAGCGCTTTTCTGCACCTTAGGCTGATCTGGGATGAAAAAATGAAGATTTCAACCAAAGTTGCTCAAATAGGCTTCTCTCACCGTTTCCAGCGCTTTTGTGCACCTTAGGCTGATCTGGGATGAAAAAATGAAGATTTCAACCAAAGTTGCTAAAATAGGCTTCTCTCACCGTTTCCAGCGCTTTTCTGCACCTTGTGCCATTTAGACTGAAAAAAACTGTTCAGTTGCAACTTTTCATTGGGGATTCCAAAACTTAAAATAATTTGTTTAGAGAGAGATTCCTTTAGAGTTGAAACCAAGATTTCAAATTACCCTTTTTCATTATAAACATCCACTGTAAGCATGGTGAGTATCAAGCAATATGACTGCAGACCTTTTGAGAAATACGTTGATGAGTGACCCTATTTCATTATGGCAGTCAAACAGCACTGATTTCAGCATTAGTCCATGAAACCTCCAAACATCAACCAAAGGTGCTAAAACAGGCTTATCTCACCGTTCCAGCGCTTTTGTGCACCTTAGGCTGATCTGGGATGAAAAAATGAAGATTTCAACCAAGTTGCTAAAATAGGCCTTATCTCACTGTTTCCAGCGCTTTTGTGCACCTTAGGCTGATCTGGGATGAAAAAAATGAAGATTTCAACCAAAGTTGCTAAAATAGGCTTCTCTCACCGTTTCCAGCGCTTTTCTGCACCTTAGGCTGATCTGGGATGAAAAAATGAAAATTTCAACCAAAGTTGCTAAAATAGGCTTCTCTCACCGTTTCCAGCGCTTTTCTGCACCTTGTGCCATTTAGACTGAAAAAACTGTTCAGTTGCAACTTTTTCATTGGGGATTCCAAAACTTAAAATCATTTGTTAAAGAATTCCTTTAGAGTTGAAACCAAGATTTCAAAATTACCCTTTTTCATTATAAACATCCACTGTAAGCATGGTGAGTATCAAGCAATATGACTGCAGACCTTTTGAGAAAATACGTTGATGAGTGACCCTATTTCATTATGGCAGTCAAACAGCACTGATTTTCAGCTTTAGTCCATGAAACCTCCAAACATCAACCAAAGGTGCTAAAACAGGATTATCTCACCGTTTCCAGCGCTTTTGTGCACCTTAGGCTGATCTGGGATGAAAAAATGAAGATTTCAACAAAGTTGCTAAAATAGAATTCTCTCACCGTTTCCAGCGCTTTTCTGCACCTTAGGCTGATCTGTGATGAAAAAATGAAGATTTCAACCAAAGTTGCTAAAAAAGGCTTCTCTCACCTTTTCCAGCGCTTTTCTGCACCTTGTGCCATTTAGACTGAAAAAACTGTTCAGTTGCAACTTTTTCATTGGGGATTCCAAAACTTAAAATAATTTGTTTAGAGAATTCCTTTAGAGTTGAAACCAAGATTTCAAATTACCCTTTTTCATTATAAACATCCACTGTAAGCATGGTGAGTATCAAGCAATATGACTGCAGACCTTTTGAGAAAATACGTTGATGAGTGACCCTATTTCATTATGGCAGTCAAACAGCACTGATTTTCAGCTTTAGTCCATGAAACCTCCAAACATCAACCAAAGGTGCTAAAACAGGCTTCTCTCACCGTTTCCAGCGCTTTTGTGCACCTTAGGCTGATCTGGGATGAAAAAATGAAGATTTCAACCAAAGTTGCTAAAATAGGCTTCTCTCACCGTTTCCAGCGCTTTTCTGCACCTTAGGCTGATCTGGGATGAAAAAATGAAGATTTCAACCAAAGTTGCTAAAATAGGCTTCTCTCACCGTTTCCAGCGCTTTTCTGCACCTTAGGCTGATCTGTGATAAAAAAATGAAGATTTCAACCAAAGTTGCTAAAATAGGCTTCTCTCACCGTTTCCAGCGCTTTTCTGCACCTTAGGCTGATCTGTGATGAAAAAATGAAGATTTCAACCAAAGTTGCTAAAATAGGCTTCACCCACCGTTTCCAGCACTTTTCTGCACCTTTTGCCATTTAGACTGAAAAAACTGTTCAGTTGCAACTTTTTCATTGGGGATTCCAAAACTTAAAATCATTTGTTTAAAGAATTCCTTTAGAGTTGAAACCAAGATTTCAAATTACCCTTTTTCATTATAAACATCCACTGTAAGCATGGTGAGTATCAAGCAATATGACTGCAGACCTTTTGAGAAAATACGTTGATGAGTGACCCTATTTCATTATGGCAGTCAAACAGCACTGATTTTCAGCATTAATCCATGAAACCTCCAAACATCAACCAAAGGTGCTAAAACAGGCTTATCTCACCGTTTCCAGCGCTTTTGTGCACCTTAGGCTGATCTGGGATGAAAAAAATGAAGATTTCAACCAAAGTTGCTAAAATAGGCTTCTCTCACCGTTCCCAGCGCTTTTCTGCACCTTAGGCTGATCTGTGATGAAAACATGAAGATTTCAACCAAAGTTGCTAAAATAGTCTTCTCTCACCGTTTCCAGCGCTTTTCTGCACCTTAGGCTGATATGGGATGAAAAAATGAAGATTTCAACCAAAGTTGCTAAAATAGGCTTCTCTCACCGTTTCCAGCGCTTTTCTGCACCTTGTGCCATTTAGACTGAAAAAACTGTTCAGTTGCAACTTTTCATTGGGGATTCCAAAACTTAAAATCATTTGTTAAAGAATTCCTTTAGAGTTGAAACCAAGATTTCAAATTACCCTTTTTCATTATAAGCATCCACTGTAAGCATGGTGAGTATCAAGCAATATGACTGCAGACCTTTTGAGAAAATACGTTGATGAGTGACCCTATTTCATTTGGCAGTCAAACAGCACTGATTTTCAGCTTTAGTCCATGAAACCTCCAAACATCAACCAAAGGTGCTAAAACAGGCTTATCTCACCGTTTCCAGCGCTTTTGTGCACCTTAGGCTGATCTGGGATGAAAAAATGAAGATTTCAACCAAAGTTGCTAAAATAGGCTT
>NW_026910067.1:5000-81869 GCF_949316205.1 Platichthys flesus
AACCCTAACCCTAACCCTAACCCTAACCCTAACCCTAACCCTAACCCTAACCCTAACCCTAACCCTAACCCTAACCCTAACCCTAACCCTAACCCTAACCCTAACCCTAACCCTAACCCTAACCCTAACCCTAACCCTAACCCTAACCCTAACCCTAACCCTAACCCTAACCCTAACCCTAACCCTAACCCTAACCCTAACCCTAACCCTAACCCTAACCCTAACCCTAACCCTAACCCTAACCCTAACCCTAACCCTAACCCTAACCCTAACCCTAACCCTAACCCTAACCCTAACCCTAACCCTAACCCTAACCCTAACCCTAACCCTAACCCTAACCCTAACCCTAACCCTAACCCTAACCCTAACCCTAACCCTAACCCTAACCCTAACCCTAACCCTAACCCTAACCCTAACCCTAACCCTAACCCTAACCCTAACCCTAACCCTAACCCTAACCCTAACCCTAACCCTAACCCTAACCCTAACCCTAACCCTAACCCTAACCCTAACCCTAACCCTAACCCTAACCCTAACCCTAACCCTAACCCTAACCCTAACCCTAACCCTAACCCTAACCCTAACCCTAACCCTAACCCTAACCCTAACCCTAACCCTAACCCTAACCCTAACCCTAACCCTAACCCTAACCCTAACCCTAACCCTAACCCTAACCCTAACCCTAACCCTAACCCTAACCCTAACCCTAACCCTAACCCTAACCCTAACCCTAACCCTAACCCTAACCCTAACCCTAACCCTAACCCTAACCCTAACCCTAACCCTAACCCTAACCCTAACCCTAACCCTAACCCTAACCCTAACCCTAACCCTAACCCTAACCCTAACCCTAACCCTAACCCTAACCCTAACCCTAACCCTAACCCTAACCCTAACCCTAACCCTAACCCTAACCCTAACCCTAACCCTAACCCTAACCCTAACCCTAACCCTAACCCTAACCCTAACCCTAACCCTAACCCTAACCCTAACCCTAACCCTAACCCTAACCCTAACCCTAACCCTAACCCTAACCCTAACCCTAACCCTAACCCTAACCCTAACCCTAACCCTAACCCTAACCCTAACCCTAACCCTAACCCTAACCCTAACCCTAACCCTAACCCTAACCCTAACCCTAACCCTAACCCTAACCCTAACCCTAACCCTAACCCTAACCCTAACCCTAACCCTAACCCTAACCCTAACCCTAACCCTAACCCTAACCCTAACCCTAACCCTAACCCTAACCCTAACCCTAACCCTAACCCTAACCCTAACCCTAACCCTAACCCTAACCCTAACCCTAACCCTAACCCTAACCCTAACCCTAACCCTAACCCTAACCCTAACCCTAACCCTAACCCTAACCCTAACCCTAACCCTAACCCTAACCCTAACCCTAACCCTAACCCTAACCCTAACCCTAACCCTAACCCTAACCCTAACCCTAACCCTAACCCTAACCCTAACCCTAACCCTAACCCTAACCCTAACCCTAACCCTAACCCTAACCCTAACCCTAACCCTAACCCTAACCCTAACCCTAACCCTAACCCTAACCCTAACCCTAACCCTAACCCTAACCCTAACCCTAACCCTAACCCTAACCCTAACCCTAACCCTAACCCTAACCCTAACCCTAACCCTAACCCTAACCCTAACCCTAACCCTAACCCTAACCCTAACCCTAACCCTAACCCTAACCCTAACCCTAACCCTAACCCTAACCCTAACCCTAACCCTAACCCTAACCCTAACCCTAACCCTAACCCTAACCCTAACCCTAACCCTAACCCTAACCCTAACCCTAACCCTAACCCTAACCCTAACCCTAACCCTAACCCTAACCCTAACCCTAACCCTAACCCTAACCCTAACCCTAACCCTAACCCTAACCCTAACCCTAACCCTAACCCTAACCCTAACCCTAACCCTAACCCTAACCCTAACCCTAACCCTAACCCTAACCCTAACCCTAACCCTAACCCTAACCCTAACCCTAACCCTAACCCTAACCCTAACCCTAACCCTAACCCTAACCCTAACCCTAACCCTAACCCTAACCCTAACCCTAACCCTAACCCTAACCCTAACCCTAACCCTAACCCTAACCCTAACCCTAACCCTAACCCTAACCCTAACCCTAACCCTAACCCTAACCCTAACCCTAACCCTAACCCTAACCCTAACCCTAACCCTAACCCTAACCCTAACCCTAACCCTAACCCTAACCCTAACCCTAACCCTAACCCTAACCCTAACCCTAACCCTAACCCTAACCCTAACCCTAACCCTAACCCTAACCCTAACCCTAACCCTAACCCTAACCCTAACCCTAACCCTAACCCTAACCCTAACCCTAACCCTAACCCTAACCCTAACCCTAACCCTAACCCTAACCCTAACCCTAACCCTAACCCTAACCCTAACCCTAACCCTAACCCTAACCCTAACCCTAACCCTAACCCTAACCCTAACCCTAACCCTAACCCTAACCCTAACCCTAACCCTAACCCTAACCCTAACCCTAACCCTAACCCTAACCCTAACCCTAACCCTAACCCTAACCCTAACCCTAACCCTAACCCTAACCCTAACCCTAACCCTAACCCTAACCCTAACCCTAACCCTAACCCTAACCCTAACCCTAACCCTAACCCTAACCCTAACCCTAACCCTAACCCTAACCCTAACCCTAACCCTAACCCTAACCCTAACCCTAACCCTAACCCTAACCCTAACCCTAACCCTAACCCTAACCCTAACCCTAACCCTAACCCTAACCCTAACCCTAACCCTAACCCTAACCCTAACCCTAACCCTAACCCTAACCCTAACCCTAACCCTAACCCTAACCCTAACCCTAACCCTAACCCTAACCCTAACCCTAACCCTAACCCTAACCCTAACCCTAACCCTAACCCTAACCCTAACCCTAACCCTAACCCTAACCCTAACCCTAACCCTAACCCTAACCCTAACCCTAACCCTAACCCTAACCCTAACCCTAACCCTAACCCTAACCCTAACCCTAACCCTAACCCTAACCCTAACCCTAACCCTAACCCTAACCCTAACCCTAACCCTAACCCTAACCCTAACCCTAACCCTAACCCTAACCCTAACCCTAACCCTAACCCTAACCCTAACCCTAACCCTAACCCTAACCCTAACCCTAACCCTAACCCTAACCCTAACCCTAACCCTAACCCTAACCCTAACCCTAACCCTAACCCTAACCCTAACCCTAACCCTAACCCTAACCCTAACCCTAACCCTAACCCTAACCCTAACCCTAACCCTAACCCTAACCCTAACCCTAACCCTAACCCTAACCCTAACCCTAACCCTAACCCTAACCCTAACCCTAACCCTAACCCTAACCCTAACCCTAACCCTAACCCTAACCCTAACCCTAACCCTAACCCTAACCCTAACCCTAACCCTAACCCTAACCCTAACCCTAACCCTAACCCTAACCCTAACCCTAACCCTAACCCTTAAAACCTAGCCAAGGATCATAGCCCTAACCCTAACCATTTTTTATTCTATGCCTAAACCTAAATTATTACTAGGGTCTAACCCTAATTCATATTTGCTCTGTTTAAAACCTAGCCAGGGATCATAGCCCTAACCCTAACCATTTTTTATTCTATGCCTAAACCTAAAGTCTCTGTTTTTATTTAATTTTTTTATTTTTTTATTGCTTTATAGTAAATTAACAAGCTCAAATACAGAACACATTGTTTATGAATACGTTAGAACAAGAACAGTTTAAAATCATAAAGTCACAAGTTCATTTTGTTACTTTTTTAATTTTTATAAAAAAATATAAAATATATAAAAAATTATAAACAGAAGAAAATATATAAACAAGTTTAAAAATCCATAGATACACGGTATCAGGATGATTCACAGCCACAAGAAGTGAAGCTCACATTAGAATCAACAGGGGGGAGGAGTCTGAGGGCCAGCCTATATATAGAGGAGCCCTCCGTCTCCTCACTGTTGCTCTGATCTTCGTAGGGGAAAGACCTCACTGCTCAGAACTGGTAGCCATTTCATCCCATCATACGTGCCTTTTTGACCTGAAGAAGACCCAAGAGGGTCGAAACGTCGTCAGGTGGCACGTTAACACGAGTGACTCGGTCACGTGTTTTTCATTTTTCATTTTTATTTTCACTTTTTTTATTTTTTGAAGTTTTTGATTTTATTTCATAAATTGGACATTTTATATACAAAATTTATTATAAATATCTCCTTAATAAATAGAAAACAACTACAACTATATTAAAAATTATAATTCATTATATATAAATAACAAAGGCGACACAGACTTATATTACAAATTCACACAACACAAACATGACCTTTTATGACCAAATTGACAGAGGTTGGACGACGGTGGTATATGGGAAACGACAAGGTCGTCCCTACCATCGCAATAGGGACCAGGTAGCCCCCTGGAGGAAGGACAGCGCACCTTCCGCCACCTTTAAAAGGAGGCGGATCAATTTCCCCTATCCTAACCCTAACCCTAACCCTAACCCTAACCCTAACCCTAACCCTAACCCTAACCCTAACCCTAACCCTAACCCTAACCCTAACCCTAACCCTAACCCTAACCCTAACCCTAACCCTAACCCTAACCCTAGTGTATTAGTGTGTGAGCACAGGACCTGTGACATATGGGGACCAGGGAGCCCCCTGGTGTGAAGGACCGTGCACTTTCCTCCTCTACGGAGTGGGATTAATTTCCCCTAACCTAACCGGCCAGTGCCTCCACCAGGTTCTCGCTTCCTGGTCCTCAGTCCAGTAGTCTTGTGCTTTCATGACTCTTAGTCAGACGTTCAACTCTAATTTGAGAATAGAGTCATGATATCCCTAATCAGGGACCCTCTACCCTAACCCTAACCAGGAGACCCCTTGCCTGAACCTAACCTTTAAACCCTAAGCAGGGCATTTTATCTGTATTAACTTCACCCAAGAACTTTATTGTGAGGATTATACGAAGACTCCACACCAGTTGGTTTGATTTAGCTTTAATTGGAGAGTAAAAACAGGATGAATGACCAGAAAAAGGCAAATATTCCCTGAAAGACCCCACCCAACTAGGTGTAGTATGGGCCTATAATAGATTTGACTGGAGCTATTAATTGAAGCCACACAAGAAATCATATTGGATTGTTTCGTGAAAAAGGTAAAACTGTGATGCCAAAGGAACTGGCAAATTCAGAAATGGGAAATTCTGCAAAGAGGAGGAGCTAGATGGGGTATAAAAGTGGGTGCGATGTCCCAGCAGTCTCAGACTGACACCACCACTGGGATGACATGACTTAATTCAAACTGACATACTTACCTGCCCTTGCCTGAAGAAGAAACAAAAGATTTCGAAACGTCGCGACAGGGCCAGACTAAAGCTAAATTTGACTTACCTTATACTTACCTGACTAAGCAACGAACCCTCCCTCGGACGAGCGGAGAGACCTAAGCCTCAATTATGTACATTTGTAAATAGTTCGTTTGAATAGTCCACGTATCTATAATCATAGCGTGTAGTAACTAGTGTATTAGTGTGTGAGCACAGGACCTGTGACATATGGGGACCAGGGAGCCCCCTGGTGTGAAGGACCGTGCACTTTCCTCCTCTACGGAGTGGGATTAATTTCCCCTAACCTAACCGGCCAGTGCCTCCACCAGGTTCTCGCTTCCTGGTCCTCAGTCCAGTAGTCTTGTGCTTTCATGACTCTTAGTCAGACGTTCAACTCTAATTTGAGAATAGAGTCATGATATCCCTAATCAGGGACCCTCTACCCTAACCCTAACCAGGAGACCCCTTGCCTGAACCTAACCTTTAAACCCTAAGCAGGGCATTTTATCTGTATTAACTTCACCCAAGAACTTTATTGTGAGGATTATACGAAGACTCCACACCAGTTGGTTTGATTTAGCTTTAATTGGAGAGTAAAAACAGGATGAATGACCAGAAAAAGGCAAATATTCCCTGAAAGACCCCACCCAACTAGGTGTAGTATGGGCCTATAATAGATTTGACTGGAGCTATTAATTGAAGCCACACAAGAAATCATATTGGATTGTTTCGTGAAAAAGGTAAAACTGTGATGCCAAAGGAACTGGCAAATTCAGAAATGGGAAATTCTGCAAAGAGGAGGAGCTAGATGGGGTATAAAAGTGGGTGCGATGTCCCAGCAGTCTCAGACTGACACCACCACTGGGATGACATGACTTAATTCAAACTGACATACTTACCTGCCCTTGCCTGAAGAAGAAACAAAAGATTTCGAAACGTCGCGACAGGGCCAGACTAAAGCTAAATTTGACTTACCTTATACTTACCTGACTAAGCAACGAACCCTCCCTCGGACGAGCGGAGAGACCTAAGCCTCAATTATGTACATTTGTAAATAGTTCGTTTGAATAGTCCACGTATCTATAATCATAGCGTGTAGTAACTAGTGTATTAGTGTGTGAGCACAGGACCTGTGACATATGGGGACCAGGGAGCCCCCTGGTGTGAAGGACCGTGCACTTTCCTCCTCTACGGAGTGGGATTAATTTCCCCTAACCTAACCGGCCAGTGCCTCCACCAGGTTCTCGCTTCCTGGTCCTCAGTCCAGTAGTCTTGTGCTTTCATGACTCTTAGTCAGACGTTCAACTCTAATTTGAGAATAGAGTCATGATATCCCTAATCAGGGACCCTCTACCCTAACCCTAACCAGGAGACCCCTTGCCTGAACCTAACCTTTAAACCCTAAGCAGGGCATTTTATCTGTATTAACTTCACCCAAGAACTTTATTGTGAGGATTATACGAAGACTCCACACCAGTTGGTTTGATTTAGCTTTAATTGGAGAGTAAAAACAGGATGAATGACCAGAAAAAGGCAAATATTCCCTGAAAGACCCCACCCAACTAGGTGTAGTATGGGCCTATAATAGATTTGACTGGAGCTATTAATTGAAGCCACACAAGAAATCATATTGGATTGTTTCGTGAAAAAGGTAAAACTGTGATGCCAAAGGAACTGGCAAATTCAGAAATGGGAAATTCTGCAAAGAGGAGGAGCTAGATGGGGTATAAAAGTGGGTGCGATGTCCCAGCAGTCTCAGACTGACACCACCACTGGGATGACATGACTTAATTCAAACTGACATACTTACCTGCCCTTGCCTGAAGAAGAAACAAAAGATTTCGAAACGTCGCGACAGGGCCAGACTAAAGCTAAATTTGACTTACCTTATACTTACCTGACTAAGCAACGAACCCTCCCTCGGACGAGCGGAGAGACCTAAGCCTCAATTATGTACATTTGTAAATAGTTCGTTTGAATAGTCCACGTATCTATAATCATAGCGTGTAGTAACTAGTGTATTAGTGTGTGAGCACAGGACCTGTGACATATGGGGACCAGGGAGCCCCCTGGTGTGAAGGACCGTGCACTTTCCTCCTCTACGGAGTGGGATTAATTTCCCCTAACCTAACCGGCCAGTGCCTCCACCAGGTTCTCGCTTCCTGGTCCTCAGTCCAGTAGTCTTGTGCTTTCATGACTCTTAGTCAGACGTTCAACTCTAATTTGAGAATAGAGTCATGATATCCCTAATCAGGGACCCTCTACCCTAACCCTAACCAGGAGACCCCTTGCCTGAACCTAACCTTTAAACCCTAAGCAGGGCATTTTATCTGTATTAACTTCACCCAAGAACTTTATTGTGAGGATTATACGAAGACTCCACACCAGTTGGTTTGATTTAGCTTTAATTGGAGAGTAAAAACAGGATGAATGACCAGAAAAAGGCAAATATTCCCTGAAAGACCCCACCCAACTAGGTGTAGTATGGGCCTATAATAGATTTGACTGGAGCTATTAATTGAAGCCACACAAGAAATCATATTGGATTGTTTCGTGAAAAAGGTAAAACTGTGATGCCAAAGGAACTGGCAAATTCAGAAATGGGAAATTCTGCAAAGAGGAGGAGCTAGATGGGGTATAAAAGTGGGTGCGATGTCCCAGCAGTCTCAGACTGACACCACCACTGGGATGACATGACTTAATTCAAACTGACATACTTACCTGCCCTTGCCTGAAGAAGAAACAAAAGATTTCGAAACGTCGCGACAGGGCCAGACTAAAGCTAAATTTGACTTACCTTATACTTACCTGACTAAGCAACGAACCCTCCCTCGGACGAGCGGAGAGACCTAAGCCTCAATTATGTACATTTGTAAATAGTTTGTTTGAATAGTCCACGTATCTATAATCATAGCGTGTAGTAACTAGTGTATTAGTGTGTGAGCACAGGACCTGTGACATATGGGGACCAGGGAGCCCCCTGGTGTGAAGGACCGTGCACTTTCCTCCTCTACGGAGTGGGATTAATTTCCCCTAACCTAACCGGCCAGTGCCTCCACCAGGTTCTCGCTTCCTGGTCCTCAGTCCAGTAGTCTTGTGCTTTCATGACTCTTAGTCAGACGTTCAACTCTAATTTGAGAATAGAGTCATGATATCCCTAATCAGGGACCCTCTACCCTAACCCTAACCAGGAGACCCCTTGCCTGAACCTAACCTTTAAACCCTAAGCAGGGCATTTTATCTGTATTAACTTCACCCAAGAACTTTATTGTGAGGATTATACGAAGACTCCACACCAGTTGGTTTGATTTAGCTTTAATTGGAGAGTAAAAACAGGATGAATGACCAGAAAAAGGCAAATATTCCCTGAAAGACCCCACCCAACTAGGTGTAGTATGGGCCTATAATAGATTTGACTGGAGCTATTAATTGAAGCCACACAAGAAATCATATTGGATTGTTTCGTGAAAAAGGTAAAACTGTGATGCCAAAGGAACTGGCAAATTCAGAAATGGGAAATTCTGCAAAGAGGAGGAGCTAGATGGGGTATAAAAGTGGGTGCGATGTCCCAGCAGTCTCAGACTGACACCACCACTGGGATGACATGACTTAATTCAAACTGACATACTTACCTGCCCTTGCCTGAAGAAGAAACAAAAGATTTCGAAACGTCGCGACAGGGCCAGACTAAAGCTAAATTTGACTTACCTTATACTTACCTGACTAAGCAACGAACCCTCCCTCGGACGAGCGGAGAGACCTAAGCCTCAATTATGTACATTTGTAAATAGTTCGTTTGAATAGTCCACGTATCTATAATCATAGCGTGTAGTAACTAGTGTATTAGTGTGTGAGCACAGGACCTGTGACATATGGGGACCAGGGAGCCCCCTGGTGTGAAGGACCGTGCACTTTCCTCCTCTACGGAGTGGGATTAATTTCCCCTAACCTAACCGGCCAGTGCCTCCACCAGGTTCTCGCTTCCTGGTCCTCAGTCCAGTAGTCTTGTGCTTTCATGACTCTTAGTCAGACGTTCAACTCTAATTTGAGAATAGAGTCATGATATCCCTAATCAGGGACCCTCTACCCTAACCCTAACCAGGAGACCCCTTGCCTGAACCTAACCTTTAAACCCTAAGCAGGGCATTTTATCTGTATTAACTTCACCCAAGAACTTTATTGTGAGGATTATACGAAGACTCCACACCAGTTGGTTTGATTTAGCTTTAATTGGAGAGTAAAAACAGGATGAATGACCAGAAAAAGGCAAATATTCCCTGAAAGACCCCACCCAACTAGGTGTAGTATGGGCCTATAATAGATTTGACTGGAGCTATTAATTGAAGCCACACAAGAAATCATATTGGATTGTTTCGTGAAAAAGGTAAAACTGTGATGCCAAAGGAACTGGCAAATTCAGAAATGGGAAATTCTGCAAAGAGGAGGAGCTAGATGGGGTATAAAAGTGGGTGCGATGTCCCAGCAGTCTCAGACTGACACCACCACTGGGATGACATGACTTAATTCAAACTGACATACTTACCTGCCCTTGCCTGAAGAAGAAACAAAAGATTTCGAAACGTCGCGACAGGGCCAGACTAAAGCTAAATTTGACTTACCTTATACTTACCTGACTAAGCAACGAACCCTCCCTCGGACGAGCGGAGAGACCTAAGCCTCAATTATGTACATTTGTAAATAGTTCGTTTGAATAGTCCACGTATCTATAATCATAGCGTGTAGTAACTAGTGTATTAGTGTGTGAGCACAGGACCTGTGACATATGGGGACCAGGGAGCCCCCTGGTGTGAAGGACCGTGCACTTTCCTCCTCTACGGAGTGGGATTAATTTCCCCTAACCTAACCGGCCAGTGCCTCCACCAGGTTCTCGCTTCCTGGTCCTCAGTCCAGTAGTCTTGTGCTTTCATGACTCTTAGTCAGACGTTCAACTCTAATTTGAGAATAGAGTCATGATATCCCTAATCAGGGACCCTCTACCCTAACCCTAACCAGGAGACCCCTTGCCTGAACCTAACCTTTAAACCCTAAGCAGGGCATTTTATCTGTATTAACTTCACCCAAGAACTTTATTGTGAGGATTATACGAAGACTCCACACCAGTTGGTTTGATTTAGCTTTAATTGGAGAGTAAAAACAGGATGAATGACCAGAAAAAGGCAAATATTCCCTGAAAGACCCCACCCAACTAGGTGTAGTATGGGCCTATAATAGATTTGACTGGAGCTATTAATTGAAGCCACACAAGAAATCATATTGGATTGTTTCGTGAAAAAGGTAAAACTGTGATGCCAAAGGAACTGGCAAATTCAGAAATGGGAAATTCTGCAAAGAGGAGGAGCTAGATGGGGTATAAAAGTGGGTGCGATGTCCCAGCAGTCTCAGACTGACACCACCACTGGGATGACATGACTTAATTCAAACTGACATACTTACCTGCCCTTGCCTGAAGAAGAAACAAAAGATTTCGAAACGTCGCGACAGGGCCAGACTAAAGCTAAATTTGACTTACCTTATACTTACCTGACTAAGCAACGAACCCTCCCTCGGACGAGCGGAGAGACCTAAGCCTCAATTATGTACATTTGTAAATAGTTCGTTTGAATAGTCCACGTATCTATAATCATAGCGTGTAGTAACTAGTGTATTAGTGTGTGAGCACAGGACCTGTGACATATGGGGACCAGGGAGCCCCCTGGTGTGAAGGACCGTGCACTTTCCTCCTCTACGGAGTGGGATTAATTTCCCCTAACCTAACCCTAACCCTAACCCTAACCCTAACCCTAACCCTAACCCTAACCCTAACCCTAACCCTAACCCTAACCCATGATATCCCTAATCAGGGACCCTCTACCCTAACCCTAACCAGGTGACCCCTTGCCTGAACCTAACCTTTAAACCCTAAGCAGGGCATTTTATCTGTATTAACTTCACCCAAGAACTTTATTGTGAGGATTAGACGAAGACTCCACACCAGTTGGTTTGATTTAGCGTTAATTGGAGAGTAAAAACAGGATGAATGACCAGAAAAAGGCAAATATTCCCTGAAAGACCCCACCCAACTAGGTGTAGTATGGGCCTATAATAGATTTGACTGGAGCTATTAATTGAAGCCACACAAGAAATCATATTGGATTGTTTCGTGAAAAAGGTAAAACTGTGATGCCAAAGGAACTGGCAAATTCAGAAATGGGAAATTCTGCAAAGAGGAGGAGCTAGATGGGGTATAAAAGTGGGTGCGATGTCCCAGCAGTCTCAGACTGACACCACCACTGGGATGACATGACTTAATTCAAACTGACATACTTACCTGCCCTTGCCTGAAGAAGAAACAAAAGATTTCGAAACGTCGCGACAGGGCCAGACTAAAGCTAAATTTGACTTACCTTATACTTACCTGACTAAGCAACGAACCCTCCCTCGGACGAGCGGAGAGACCTAAGCCTCAATTATGTACATTTGTAAATAGTTCGTTTGAATAGTCCACGTATCTATAATCATAGCGTGTAGTAACTAGTGTATTAGTGTGTGAGCACAGGACCTGTGACATATGGGGACCAGGGAGCCCCCTGGTGTGAAGGACCGTGCACTTTCCTCCTCTACGGAGTGGGATTAATTTCCCCTAACCTAACCGGCCAGTGCCTCCACCAGGTTCTCGCTTCCTGGTCCTCAGTCCAGTAGTCTTGTGCTTTCATGACTCTTAGTCAGACGTTCAACTCTAATTTGAGAATAGAGTCATGATATCCCTAATCAGGGACCCTCTACCCTAACCCTAACCAGGTGACCCCTTGCCTGAACCTAACCTTTAAACCCTAAGCAGGGCATTTTATCTGTATTAACTTCACCCAAGAACTTTATTGTGAGGATTAGACGAAGACTCCACACCAGTTGGTTTGATTTAGCGTTAATTGGAGAGTAAAAACAGGATGAATGACCAGAAAAAGGCAAATATTCCCTGAAAGACCCCACCCAACTAGGTGTAGTATGGGCCTATAATAGATTTGACTGGAGCTATTAATTGAAGCCACACAAGAAATCATATTGGATTGTTTCGTGAAAAAGGTAAAACTGTGATGCCAAAGGAACTGGCAAATTCAGAAATGGGAAATTCTGCAAAGAGGAGGAGCTAGATGGGGTATAAAAGTGGGTGCGATGTCCCAGCAGTCTCAGACTGACACCACCACTGGGATGACATGACTTAATTCAAACTGACATACTTACCTGCCCTTGCCTGAAGAAGAAACAAAAGATTTCGAAACGTCGCGACAGGGCCAGACTAAAGCTAAATTTGACTTACCTTATACTTACCTGACTAAGCAACGAACCCTCCCTCGGACGAGCGGAGAGACCTAAGCCTCAATTATGTACATTTGTAAATAGTTCGTTTGAATAGTCCACGTATCTATAATCATAGCGTGTAGTAACTAGTGTATTAGTGTGTGAGCACAGGACCTGTGACATATGGGGACCAGGGAGCCCCCTGGTGTGAAGGACCGTGCACTTTCCTCCTCTACGGAGTGGGATTAATTTCCCCTAACCTAACCGGCCAGTGCCTCCACCAGGTTCTCGCTTCCTGGTCCTCAGTCCAGTAGTCTTGTGCTTTCATGACTCTTAGTCAGACGTTCAACTCTAATTTGAGAATAGAGTCATGATATCCCTAATCAGGGACCCTCTACCCTAACCCTAACCAGGTGACCCCTTGCCTGAACCTAACCTTTAAACCCTAAGCAGGGCATTTTATCTGTATTAACTTCACCCAAGAACTTTATTGTGAGGATTAGACGAAGACTCCACACCAGTTGGTTTGATTTAGCGTTAATTGGAGAGTAAAAACAGGATGAATGACCAGAAAAAGGCAAATATTCCCTGAAAGACCCCACCCAACTAGGTGTAGTATGGGCCTATAATAGATTTGACTGGAGCTATTAATTGAAGCCACACAAGAAATCATATTGGATTGTTTCGTGAAAAAGGTAAAACTGTGATGCCAAAGGAACTGGCAAATTCAGAAATGGGAAATTCTGCAAAGAGGAGGAGCTAGATGGGGTATAAAAGTGGGTGCGATGTCCCAGCAGTCTCAGACTGACACCACCACTGGGATGACATGACTTAATTCAAACTGACATACTTACCTGCCCTTGCCTGAAGAAGAAACAAAAGATTTCGAAACGTCGCGACAGGGCCAGACTAAAGCTAAATTTGACTTACCTTATACTTACCTGACTAAGCAACGAACCCTCCCTCGGACGAGCGGAGAGACCTAAGCCTCAATTATGTACATTTGTAAATAGTTCGTTTGAATAGTCCACGTATCTATAATCATAGCGTGTAGTAACTAGTGTATTAGTGTGTGAGCACAGGACCTGTGACATATGGGGACCAGGGAGCCCCCTGGTGTGAAGGACCGTGCACTTTCCTCCTCTACGGAGTGGGATTAATTTCCCCTAACCTAACCGGCCAGTGCCTCCACCAGGTTCTCGCTTCCTGGTCCTCAGTCCAGTAGTCTTGTGCTTTCATGACTCTTAGTCAGACGTTCAACTCTAATTTGAGAATAGAGTCATGATATCCCTAATCAGGGACCCTCTACCCTAACCCTAACCAGGTGACCCCTTGCCTGAACCTAACCTTTAAACCCTAAGCAGGGCATTTTATCTGTATTAACTTCACCCAAGAACTTTATTGTGAGGATTAGACGAAGACTCCACACCAGTTGGTTTGATTTAGCGTTAATTGGAGAGTAAAAACAGGATGAATGACCAGAAAAAGGCAAATATTCCCTGAAAGACCCCACCCAACTAGGTGTAGTATGGGCCTATAATAGATTTGACTGGAGCTATTAATTGAAGCCACACAAGAAATCATATTGGATTGTTTCGTGAAAAAGGTAAAACTGTGATGCCAAAGGAACTGGCAAATTCAGAAATGGGAAATTCTGCAAAGAGGAGGAGCTAGATGGGGTATAAAAGTGGGTGCGATGTCCCAGCAGTCTCAGACTGACACCACCACTGGGATGACATGACTTAATTCAAACTGACATACTTACCTGCCCTTGCCTGAAGAAGAAACAAAAGATTTCGAAACGTCGCGACAGGGCCAGACTAAAGCTAAATTTGACTTACCTTATACTTACCTGACTAAGCAACGAACCCTCCCTCGGACGAGCGGAGAGACCTAAGCCTCAATTATGTACATTTGTAAATAGTTCGTTTGAATAGTCCACGTATCTATAATCATAGCGTGTAGTAACTAGTGTATTAGTGTGTGAGCACAGGACCTGTGACATATGGGGACCAGGGAGCCCCCTGGTGTGAAGGACCGTGCACTTTCCTCCTCTACGGAGTGGGATTAATTTCCCCTAACCTAACCGGCCAGTGCCTCCACCAGGTTCTCGCTTCCTGGTCCTCAGTCCAGTAGTCTTGTGCTTTCATGACTCTTAGTCAGACGTTCAACTCTAATTTGAGAATAGAGTCATGATATCCCTAATCAGGGACCCTCTACCCTAACCCTAACCAGGTGACCCCTTGCCTGAACCTAACCTTTAAACCCTAAGCAGGGCATTTTATCTGTATTAACTTCACCCAAGAACTTTATTGTGAGGATTAGACGAAGACTCCACACCAGTTGGTTTGATTTAGCGTTAATTGGAGAGTAAAAACAGGATGAATGACCAGAAAAAGGCAAATATTCCCTGAAAGACCCCACCCAACTAGGTGTAGTATGGGCCTATAATAGATTTGACTGGAGCTATTAATTGAAGCCACACAAGAAATCATATTGGATTGTTTCGTGAAAAAGGTAAAACTGTGATGCCAAAGGAACTGGCAAATTCAGAAATGGGAAATTCTGCAAAGAGGAGGAGCTAGATGGGGTATAAAAGTGGGTGCGATGTCCCAGCAGTCTCAGACTGACACCACCACTGGGATGACATGACTTAATTCAAACTGACATACTTACCTGCCCTTGCCTGAAGAAGAAACAAAAGATTTCGAAACGTCGCGACAGGGCCAGACTAAAGCTAAATTTGACTTACCTTATACTTACCTGACTAAGCAACGAACCCTCCCTCGGACGAGCGGAGAGACCTAAGCCTCAATTATGTACATTTGTAAATAGTTCGTTTGAATAGTCCACGTATCTATAATCATAGCGTGTAGTAACTAGTGTATTAGTGTGTGAGCACAGGACCTGTGACATATGGGGACCAGGGAGCCCCCTGGTGTGAAGGACCGTGCACTTTCCTCCTCTACGGAGTGGGATTAATTTCCCCTAACCTAACCGGCCAGTGCCTCCACCAGGTTCTCGCTTCCTGGTCCTCAGTCCAGTAGTCTTGTGCTTTCATGACTCTTAGTCAGACGTTCAACTCTAATTTGAGAATAGAGTCATGATATCCCTAATCAGGGACCCTCTACCCTAACCCTAACCAGGTGACCCCTTGCCTGAACCTAACCTTTAAACCCTAAGCAGGGCATTTTATCTGTATTAACTTCACCCAAGAACTTTATTGTGAGGATTAGACGAAGACTCCACACCAGTTGGTTTGATTTAGCGTTAATTGGAGAGTAAAAACAGGATGAATGACCAGAAAAAGGCAAATATTCCCTGAAAGACCCCACCCAACTAGGTGTAGTATGGGCCTATAATAGATTTGACTGGAGCTATTAATTGAAGCCACACAAGAAATCATATTGGATTGTTTCGTGAAAAAGGTAAAACTGTGATGCCAAAGGAACTGGCAAATTCAGAAATGGGAAATTCTGCAAAGAGGAGGAGCTAGATGGGGTATAAAAGTGGGTGCGATGTCCCAGCAGTCTCAGACTGACACCACCACTGGGATGACATGACTTAATTCAAACTGACATACTTACCTGCCCTTGCCTGAAGAAGAAACAAAAGATTTCGAAACGTCGCGACAGGGCCAGACTAAAGCTAAATTTGACTTACCTTATACTTACCTGACTAAGCAACGAACCCTCCCTCGGACGAGCGGAGAGACCTAAGCCTCAATTATGTACATTTGTAAATAGTTCGTTTGAATAGTCCACGTATCTATAATCATAGCGTGTAGTAACTAGTGTATTAGTGTGTGAGCACAGGACCTGTGACATATGGGGACCAGGGAGCCCCCTGGTGTGAAGGACCGTGCACTTTCCTCCTCTACGGAGTGGGATTAATTTCCCCTAACCTAACCGGCCAGTGCCTCCACCAGGTTCTCGCTTCCTGGTCCTCAGTCCAGTAGTCTTGTGCTTTCATGACTCTTAGTCAGACGTTCAACTCTAATTTGAGAATAGAGTCATGATATCCCTAATCAGGGACCCTCTACCCTAACCCTAACCAGGTGACCCCTTGCCTGAACCTAACCTTTAAACCCTAAGCAGGGCATTTTATCTGTATTAACTTCACCCAAGAACTTTATTGTGAGGATTAGACGAAGACTCCACACCAGTTGGTTTGATTTAGCGTTAATTGGAGAGTAAAAACAGGATGAATGACCAGAAAAAGGCAAATATTCCCTGAAAGACCCCACCCAACTAGGTGTAGTATGGGCCTATAATAGATTTGACTGGAGCTATTAATTGAAGCCACACAAGAAATCATATTGGATTGTTTCGTGAAAAAGGTAAAACTGTGATGCCAAAGGAACTGGCAAATTCAGAAATGGGAAATTCTGCAAAGAGGAGGAGCTAGATGGGGTATAAAAGTGGGTGCGATGTCCCAGCAGTCTCAGACTGACACCACCACTGGGATGACATGACTTAATTCAAACTGACATACTTACCTGCCCTTGCCTGAAGAAGAAACAAAAGATTTCGAAACGTCGCGACAGGGCCAGACTAAAGCTAAATTTGACTTACCTTATACTTACCTGACTAAGCAACGAACCCTCCCTCGGACGAGCGGAGAGACCTAAGCCTCAATTATGTACATTTGTAAATAGTTCGTTTGAATAGTCCACGTATCTATAATCATAGCGTGTAGTAACTAGTGTATTAGTGTGTGAGCACAGGACCTGTGACATATGGGGACCAGGGAGCCCCCTGGTGTGAAGGACCGTGCACTTTCCTCCTCTACGGAGTGGGATTAATTTCCCCTAACCTAACCCTAACCCTAACCCTAACCCTAACCCTAACCCTAACCCTAACCCTATTTTTTAATTCTATGCCTAAACCTAAATTATTACTAGGGTCTAACCCTAATTCATATTTGCTCTGTTTAAAACCTAGCCAGGGATCATAGCCCTAACCCTAACCATTTTTTATTCTATGCCTAAACCTAAAGTCTCTGTTTTTATTTAATTTTTTTATTTTTTTATTGCTTTATAGTAAATTAACAAGCTCAAATACAGAACACATTGTTTATGAATACGTTAGAACAAGAACAGTTTAAAATCATAAAGTCACAAGTTCATTTTGTTACTTTTTTAATTTTTATAAAAAATATAAAATATATAAAAAATTATAAACAGAAGAAAATATATAAACAAGTTTAAAAATCCATAGATACACGGTATCAGGATGATTCACAGCCACAAGAAGTGAAGCTCACATTAGAATCAACAGGGGGGAGGAGTCTGAGGGCCAGCCTATATATAGAGGAGCCCTCCGTCTCCTCACTGTTGCTCTGATCTTCGTAGGGGAAAGACCTCACTGCTCAGAACTGGTAGCCATTTCATCCCATCATACGTGCCTTTTTGACCTGAAGAAGACCCAAGAGGGTCGAAACGTCGTCAGGTGGCACGTTAACACGAGTGACTCGGTCACGTGTTTTTCATTTTTCATTTTTATTTTCACTTTTTTTATTTTTTGAAGTTTTTGATTTTATTTCATAAATTGGACATTTTATATACAAAATTTATTATAAATATCTCCTTAATAAATAGAAAACAACTACAACTATATTAAAAATTATAATTCATTATATATAAATAACAAAGGCGACACAGACTTATATTACAAATTCACACAACACAAACATGACCTTTTATGACCAAATTGACAGAGGTTGGACGACGGTGGTATATGGGAAACGACAAGGTCGTCCCTACCATCGCAATAGGGACCAGGTAGCCCCCTGGAGGAAGGACAGCGCACCTTCCGCCACCTTTAAAAGGAGGCGGATCAATTTCCCCTATCCTAACCGGCCAGTGCCTCCTCCAGGTCCTCGCTACCTGGTCCCTCAGTCCAGATCCTACGCGGCAGTGGCCCGCCAGAACAACAGCAGGCCTGCTTTTGGATTCACGGCCCCTGGTGGCAACAGACCACAGAACAACCGTGTTCCATTCCTACCACCTGGTGGTAACAGACCACAGACCAATCGGGATCAGTATATACCACCTGACCCAGCTTTTAGCAGGTTGGCAAGGAAAATGCACTCTGTAATTAAACAGGTGCATCACCTGCAGAATGTAGCAGTTAAACCGGGTAAAGCAGAACCCCGGATGATCTCCAACATGGTGGAAACCCTGACCACCATGATCAAACCAGCAGCACCCACTCCCAACACATCAGACCTCATAATGGGGAATGCCAAGAATTGGGGGTACAATACACTCCTAATTCTTGAGCAACATTACATAGAGGGATTGGAAGCAACCATCAAGGAGATCTCTAGCGATCTGACCGGGGACTGGAAAGCAGCTTTCCAGGTGGCTACTAAGTGGGCCCGGAAAAATTTGTCCAGGCTCACACAGGAGGTTGTAGATCACGCAGAGGCGCTGCTAACAACATATGAGAACGGGCAGGCTGTTTCTGACACGGAACAACAGCCTGCACCGCCACAAGCTACACAACGCAAACAACATGCACAACACAACACACAACACACACCACAACGGACTGAACAAGTGGTGGCACAGGCCCCAAGACGCAACATGGCAAAGAACACAGTGACGGCCGGGACTGACACAGGGACAGACTGGTTAGGCGTCACGGTTTTGCCGACTACCCAGCTGTCTCCCAAACAACGAAGGACAAAACGCAGACTGGTTAGACAAAACACTTGTGTTGTGTCTGAGAACAGCTCGGCGCTGGAGATAGATTCGAGTGACAATGACTGGCCTATACCTCCACGCGCTAGGCGCTGCACTAGGCCATTGCTGGAAGACTCCCCACTGGACACCAGCGATGGACTAGAGGCAGACACCACACCAAACTTGATCCCTCTTCAAACCGCAGTAGCCAAGAAACAAGTAGTTTCAGCAATGGTTCACCAACTTCCGGTTCCCCAAAAGGAAACAGTTACGGAATCCAGCGATGTGGAGGATCTGTTGTTGGACCTCACTCCGACACCCGAACCACCTAGTTGCAGGGTTACCAGACACATTAACACCAACCGCAAATTGGTGGACTGGGAGTTGACGGTCTTTAAAAAGTGGCTCATCATTGGGGATTCTAATCTGTCCAAAATACCACCCTATTCAATCCCGGACCTACAGATTGAGAGTTACCCGGGGGCTAACTTCCGCAACGCTCAGGCCATAATGGCGAAAGTAATCTGCAAAACTGTGGTGGAAAAAGTGGTTTTGTCATTTGGCATCAATTGCAGAGGTCAGAAGGCCAAAATGACTTCTGTAAAACAAATGCAGTCTGCATTGAGAACTGCCAAATTGCACTTTCCCTACTCTGAGATCTGGATCCCCATGATCAATTTTTCTTCGGCTCTGCCTGTTTCAGAGACAAGCTGTTTACGGACGCTTAATGAGCACATCCGTAGAAACATGCCGTACCTCATCAAACTAGAGGACAAGTTGTTTTCTACGGAAAGTGACAACATCCACTGGACCAAGAAAACCGCACAGGCAATGCTGGTCCACTGGTCCACCATTTTAAACTTCAGGGCCCCACGAGCCTTCTAAAGGAGGGGGCTAACAGTTCAACCTCACAAAATGTGTTGGTATTGGCTAAAGATTTTAACCTTTCAAAGCCACAATGTGATCTTTTAGACAAAGGCTTGACCTTCATCCCAACAGTAGACATAAACAAACATCAGAGAAGACAATTAGAAACAGATATTCAAAATTACCATAGAAAAATAAAGTTGGCCTCATTTTTTAAAGAGTCACAGCAGAAAAAACCTCTGCCTTACATGGCCCCTTCAATTTGGACACCACCACCGGATAAGATTCCACCACAGGTGAATCTTCTGATCCAAAAAGACTGCGACACACTAAACACACATTTTAAAAGTTACAAAGAAAAGTCTAATCTATCGTATAACGAGATAAAAGCTATTAAACAACTGAGCCAAAACAAACACATTGTTATTAAACCTGCCGATAAGGGGAGTGTGGTAGTGATATTAGGAAGGGAGCAATACGTGATGGAGGCCCAGAGGCAATTAGATAACCCGACATATTATAAAAAACTGAGCGAACCCATTTATTTAAAAACAATACCTGTTATTCATAATATTTTAAATAAATTACATAAGAATAAATATATAAATAGTAGACAAAAACAGTATTTAAAAGGAGAAAACCAGCCGAGAGCTCGGAGATTCTATATGCTCCCAAAAATCCACAAGGATCCACAAACATGGACCGTACCATTCGAAGTGCCTCCAGGCAGACCTATTGTTTCTGACTGTGGTAGTGAGACATACAAAACGGCAGAATTTATTGATTATCATCTTAATCCCTTATCTACAAAACACATATCATACATCAAAGACACATACCATTTTGTAGACATTGTCAAAAATTTAAAAATCCCTAAAAATTCATTATCATTATTTTTTACTATTGATATAGACAGCCTATATACTAATATTGACACCCAGGCTGGACTATTGGCTGTAAAAAATATAATGTCAAAATATCCTGATGTTACAAGGCCAGATCAGGCAATATTAAAACTATTAGAAATAAATCTTATTAAAAATGATTTTGAATTTAACGGACAATTTTATTTACAAATAAAGGGTACGGCAATGGGCAAAAAATTTGCCCCTGCCTATGCCAACATTTTTATGGCGGATTGGGAGGAAAAAGCTCTAGCAAAATGCCCCAAAAAGCCGCTTCATTACTATAGATATTTGGACGATATTTGGGGTATTTGGACCTACTCTAGGGAAAGTTTTGATGAATTCATTAAAGTGTTGAATACACATGACGCTTCTATTTCTTTGAAGTATGTCACAGATGACCATTCGGTGGACTTTTTGGACACTACAGTTTTTAAAGCACCGACATTTGCACACACACAAAAATTAGACATCAAAGTTCATTTTAAGGACACAGACACACACGCGCTGCTTTTTAAAACAAGCTTTCATCCTGCGCACACATACAAGGGATTAATAAAATCACAGCTAATGAGATTCCGCAGAATATGTACACGAAGTTCTGACTTCGTTACAGCAGGCAAAATACTGTTTAGGTCTCTAAGAAATAGAGGATATTCTAGGTCATTTTTGAGACATTGTTTAAAGCACTATAGAGATGAAAAAACAAAAATGAATACAAACATGATTCCTCTGATCACAACATTTTCCACTATAAGCAAAATTATGAATAACAAACTTAAAAACAATTTTAAAACTATGATTCAAGATCAGGGACTATTGGATAAGTTCCAAGTTATTTCGGCTTATAGGAGGAATAAAAACTTAAAAGATTTTTTGGTCAGGGCAACACTCACACCATTACATCAGAAGGAAAACAACATTTTATCACAAGTATTTTGCAAAATGGAATTTGTCAGAAACATGCAAACAAAGACAAATTTTATTATTAAGCAACATTTTACACCACAAACATCTAATTGTGTGTATTTAATATTCTGCAAGAAATGTAGAAAACAATACGTAGGAGAAACCAAAAATTCCATAGCTACAAGAATGACACAACATAGATACAATTTGAGACACAAAGTAAAAACAGATACTCCCCTGATTAAACATTTTTTATTACATGGACTACAGTCAATTAAAGTAGCAGGCCTTCAACATAATTCAACTTGGACGGACATGGACAGGAGAAAAATTGAGAGGAGATGGATCTTTCTCCTCGGGACGAAGGAGCCAATAGGCTTAAATATAAATTATTAGACGAAATTAGAACTGTACGTGGCAGATTGCCCTAAACCTAACCATTTTTTTAGAAGAACTAGGCCTTAACCTTAGTTATTACTATGGTCTAACCCTAATTCATATTTGCTCTGTTTAAAACCTAGCCAGGGATCATAGCCCTAACCCTAAATAATTGTTATTCTATGCCTAAACCTAAGTTATTACTAGGGTCTAACCCTAATTCAGATTTGCTCTGTTTAAAACCTAGCCAAGGATCATAGCCCTAACCCTAACCATTTTTTATTCTATGCCTAAACCTAAATTATTACTAGGGTCTAACCCTAATTCATATTTGCTCTGTTTAAAACCTAGCCAGGGATCATAGCCCTAACCCTAACCATTTTTTATTCTATGCCTAAACCTAAAGTCTCTGTTTTTATTTAATTTTTTTATTTTTTTATTGCTTTATAGTAAATTAACAAGCTCAAATACAGAACACATTGTTTATGAATACGTTAGAACAAGAACAGTTTAAAATCATAAAGTCACAAGTTCATTTTGTTACTTTTTTAATTTTTATAAAAAAATATAAAATATATAAAAAATTATAAACAGAAGAAAATATATAAACAAGTTTAAAAATCCATAGATACACGGTATCAGGATGATTCACAGCCACAAGAAGTGAAGCTCACATTAGAATCAACAGGGGGGAGGAGTCTGAGGGCCAGCCTATATATAGAGGAGCCCTCCGTCTCCTCACTGTTGCTCTGATCTTCGTAGGGGAAAGACCTCACTGCTCAGAACTGGTAGCCATTTCATCCCATCATACGTGCCTTTTTGACCTGAAGAAGACCCAAGAGGGTCGAAACGTCGTCAGGTGGCACGTTAACACGAGTGACTCGGTCACGTGTTTTTCATTTTTGATTTTTATTTTCACTTTTTTTATTTTTTGAAGTTTTTGATTTTATTTCATAAATTGGACATTTTATATACAAAATTTATTATAAATATCTCCTTAATAAATAGAAAACAACTACAACTATATTAAAAATTATAATTCATTATATATAAATAACAAAGGCGACACAGACTTATATTAGAAATTCACACAACACAAACATGACCTTTTATGACCAAATTGACAGAGGTTGGACGACGGTGGTATATGGGAAACGACAAGGTCGTCCCTACCATCGCAATAGGGACCAGGTAGCCCCCTGGAGGAAGGACAGCGCACCTTCCGCCACCTTTAAAAGGAGGCGGATCAATTTCCCCTATCCTAACCCTAACCCTAACCCTAACCCTAACCCTAACCCTAACCCTAACCCTCTGGAAAATAATACACTAAGAAGAACCTCGATATACTCAAGTATTTGAAAGCAAATTTTAATCCCTCTTCTCCCCTCTTTCTCTCACTTCAGTAAGTGAGAGAGTAAAGGGGGAGACAGAGTGTCAGCCCGAACAGGCGGGAGGGAGCTCTTGCCCGAACAGGCTTCTCCCTCTAACTCTGTCTCCCTCACTTGTTAAATCACAGAAAAGAGAGATTAAAAATAGATTAGATCCAAGATTTTACAATTTTAATATTATTAAATGAATTAATTATATATAAATTGTTTTAAATTAATTTATTATATATCTATATATTAGTTGAATGATTAATTAAGAATTATATTACTTTTTCAGACAAATAAAACCCATAATTATTCAATTTTAAACAGATAGGATGGAATTCTCAGACGCCATTTTAGAAAATGGCCACGCCCCTTCCGCAATGCATGATGGGAGCACTTCCTGAAAGGAGAGAGAACAAAGAAAAGAACTTAGCTACCTAGCGCTTAGCTTCATAGCATTTAGCTCTTTTTCCAAAACCGACAGAAGGATGACCCCGGCTGACCCCAGAGCGGTGTGTGAGTATTACCCAGCTGTCCTATTAAAGTTGAACAACTGAAGAGACTTTAACCTTAAAGGATGTTAACTCCTGAGTCTCCAATAGGACTGAAACTCAATGCCAGAGCCCTTTGAGTTTAACCAAGTTGTCCTATCAAAGTCGAACCACTGTAGAGGCTTAAACCTTTAAGGATGTTAACTCCTGAGTCTCTACCAGGACTGGAGCTCAAGGCCAGAGCACGGTGAGTTTCACAAAGCTGAGTTTTACCACACTGTCCTTTCAAAGTCGTGACGAGCCAGAGACCTAAACCTTAATCCGAATTAAAACCTTAACCAATACCTTAACTCTAACCCTAACCATTAAACCCGATGCCTAAACCTAAGGCTTGAAGCCGAGGCCTAAACCTAACCCTAAACCTTAAAAACGTAACCTTAACCTTAGCCTTAACCTTAACCCTAAACCTAACCATTTAAATCTATTGCCTAAACTTAACCAGTTGATCCTAATAAAACCGTGAATCCTTTTTAAAATTACCTTACAATTAGATTACTATAAACTTAGTTGGACACACCCTGGGGTCCGATCAACCCTGGCGGGGCCTTCCTTGGGAGAGGGTGTCTGGTGGTAATGGCCGAAACATCCAATGACCCTGAGGTCCACTACTGATGATGTGTTTCATAAAACTAGGAAATCAAAATAGTGCCTATAGATAAAAATAGCCCAACCAACTCCGTTAAAATTCAACAACCTTCAAATCAAGTTTAAAAAAACAATTCGGCAAAAGGGGATATGTGAGACTGTGAGAGTGCTGACAACGTGCGTCGGCCAGTGCATTGCCTTTGGCTCCCCAGACCAAACTGCCCAGTCGTCGGACGAAGCGGGGGGAGTCATCGAGATAGATCTTCTAAACCTAACCCAGCCCGTGCCATCGGAAGAGCTGCCTCTCTTTGAAAAACGATTTGCATATCCCTACCAAATTTATTCAGATCGGTGCTCTGCCTTAAGAAAAGAACAAGCCTGAAAAAGGATGAGAAATAAGTCTCTGGAAAATAATACACTAAGAAGAACCTCGATATACTCAAGTATTTGAAAGCAAATTTGAATCCCTCTTCTCCCCTCTTTCTCTCACTTCAGTAAGTGAGAGAGTAAAGGGGGAGACAGAGTGTCAGCCCGAACAGGCAGGAGGGAGCTCTTGCCCGAACAGGCGTCTCCCTCTAACTCTGTCTCCCTCACTTGTTAAATCACAGAAAAGAGAGATTAAAAATAGATTAGAGAGAAATAAGTCTCTGGAAAATAATACACTAAGAAGAACCTCGATATACTCAAGTATTTGAAAGCAAATTTTAATCCCTCTTCTCCCCTCTTTCTCTCACTTCAGTAAGTGAGAGAGTAAAGGGGGAGACAGAGTGTCAGCCCGAACAGGCGGGAGGGAGCTCTTGCCCGAACAGGCTTCTCCCTCTAACTCTGTCTCCCTCACTTGTTAAATCACAGAAAAGAGAGATTAAAAATAGATTAGATCCAAGATTTTACAATTTTAATATTATTAAATGAATTAATTATATATAAATTGTTTTAAATTAATTTATTATATATCTATATATTAGTTGAATGATTAATTAAGAATTATATTACTTTTTCAGACAAATAAAACCCATAATTATTCAATTTTAAACAGATAGGATGGAATTCTCAGACGCCATTTTAGAAAATGGCCACGCCCCTTCCGCAATGCATGATGGGAGCACTTCCTGAAAGGAGAGAGAACAAAGAAAAGAACTTAGCTACCTAGCGCTTAGCTTCATAGCATTTAGCTCTTTTTCCAAAACCGACAGAAGGATGACCCCGGCTGACCCCAGAGCGGTGTGTGAGTATTACCCAGCTGTCCTATTAAAGTTGAACAACTGAAGAGACTTTAACCTTAAAGGATGTTAACTCCTGAGTCTCCAATAGGACTGAAACTCAATGCCAGAGCCCTTTGAGTTTAACCAAGTTGTCCTATCAAAGTCGAACCACTGTAGAGGCTTAAACCTTTAAGGATGTTAACTCCTGAGTCTCTACCAGGACTGGAGCTCAAGGCCAGAGCACGGTGAGTTTCACAAAGCTGAGTTTTACCACACTGTCCTTTCAAAGTCGTGACGAGCCAGAGACCTAAACCTTAATCCGAATTAAAACCTTAACCAATACCTTAACTCTAACCCTAACCATTAAACCCGATGCCTAAACCTAAGGCTTGAAGCCGAGGCCTAAACCTAACCCTAAACCTTAAAAACGTAACCTTAACCTTAGCCTTAACCTTAACCCTAAACCTAACCATTTAAATCTATTGCCTAAACTTAACCAGTTGATCCTAATAAAACCGTGAATCCTTTTTAAAATTACCTTACAATTAGATTACTATAAACTTAGTTGGACACACCCTGGGGTCCGATCAACCCTGGCGGGGCCTTCCTTGGGAGAGGGTGTCTGGTGGTAATGGCCGAAACATCCAATGACCCTGAGGTCCACTACTGATGATGTGTTTCATAAAACTAGGAAATCAAAATAGTGCCTATAGATAAAAATAGCCCAACCAACTCCGTTAAAATTCAACAACCTTCAAATCAAGTTTAAAAAAACAATTCGGCAAAAGGGGATATGTGAGACTGTGAGAGTGCTGACAACGTGCGTCGGCCAGTGCATTGCCTTTGGCTCCCCAGACCAAACTGCCCAGTCGTCGGACGAAGCGGGGGGAGTCATCGAGATAGATCTTCTAAACCTAACCCAGCCCGTGCCATCGGAAGAGCTGCCTCTCTTTGAAAAACGATTTGCATATCCCTACCAAATTTATTCAGATCGGTGCTCTGCCTTAAGAAAAGAACAAGCCTGAAAAAGGATGAGAAATAAGTCTCTGGAAAATAATACACTAAGAAGAACCTCGATATACTCAAGTATTTGAAAGCAAATTTGAATCCCTCTTCTCCCCTCTTTCTCTCACTTCAGTAAGTGAGAGAGTAAAGGGGGAGACAGAGTGTCAGCCCGAACAGGCAGGAGGGAGCTCTTGCCCGAACAGGCGTCTCCCTCTAACTCTGTCTCCCTCACTTGTTAAATCACAGAAAAGAGAGATTAAAAATAGATTAGAGAGAAATAAGTCTCTGGAAAATAATACACTAAGAAGAACCTCGATATACTCAAGTATTTGAAAGCAAATTTTAATCCCTCTTCTCCCCTCTTTCTCTCACTTCAGTAAGTGAGAGAGTAAAGGGGGAGACAGAGTGTCAGCCCGAACAGGCGGGAGGGAGCTCTTGCCCGAACAGGCTTCTCCCTCTAACTCTGTCTCCCTCACTTGTTAAATCACAGAAAAGAGAGATTAAAAATAGATTAGATCCAAGATTTTACAATTTTAATATTATTAAATGAATTAATTATATATAAATTGTTTTAAATTAATTTATTATATATCTATATATTAGTTGAATGATTAATTAAGAATTATATTACTTTTTCAGACAAATAAAACCCATAATTATTCAATTTTAAACAGATAGGATGGAATTCTCAGACGCCATTTTAGAAAATGGCCACGCCCCTTCCGCAATGCATGATGGGAGCACTTCCTGAAAGGAGAGAGAACAAAGAAAAGAACTTAGCTACCTAGCGCTTAGCTTCATAGCATTTAGCTCTTTTTCCAAAACCGACAGAAGGATGACCCCGGCTGACCCCAGAGCGGTGTGTGAGTATTACCCAGCTGTCCTATTAAAGTTGAACAACTGAAGAGACTTTAACCTTAAAGGATGTTAACTCCTGAGTCTCCAATAGGACTGAAACTCAATGCCAGAGCCCTTTGAGTTTAACCAAGTTGTCCTATCAAAGTCGAACCACTGTAGAGGCTTAAACCTTTAAGGATGTTAACTCCTGAGTCTCTACCAGGACTGGAGCTCAAGGCCAGAGCACGGTGAGTTTCACAAAGCTGAGTTTTACCACACTGTCCTTTCAAAGTCGTGACGAGCCAGAGACCTAAACCTTAATCCGAATTAAAACCTTAACCAATACCTTAACTCTAACCCTAACCATTAAACCCGATGCCTAAACCTAAGGCTTGAAGCCGAGGCCTAAACCTAACCCTAAACCTTAAAAACGTAACCTTAACCTTAGCCTTAACCTTAACCCTAAACCTAACCATTTAAATCTATTGCCTAAACTTAACCAGTTGATCCTAATAAAACCGTGAATCCTTTTTAAAATTACCTTACAATTAGATTACTATAAACTTAGTTGGACACACCCTGGGGTCCGATCAACCCTGGCGGGGCCTTCCTTGGGAGAGGGTGTCTGGTGGTAATGGCCGAAACATCCAATGACCCTGAGGTCCACTACTGATGATGTGTTTCATAAAACTAGGAAATCAAAATAGTGCCTATAGATAAAAATAGCCCAACCAACTCCGTTAAAATTCAACAACCTTCAAATCAAGTTTAAAAAAACAATTCGGCAAAAGGGGATATGTGAGACTGTGAGAGTGCTGACAACGTGCGTCGGCCAGTGCATTGCCTTTGGCTCCCCAGACCAAACTGCCCAGTCGTCGGACGAAGCGGGGGGAGTCATCGAGATAGATCTTCTAAACCTAACCCAGCCCGTGCCATCGGAAGAGCTGCCTCTCTTTGAAAAACGATTTGCATATCCCTACCAAATTTATTCAGATCGGTGCTCTGCCTTAAGAAAAGAACAAGCCTGAAAAAGGATGAGAAATAAGTCTCTGGAAAATAATACACTAAGAAGAACCTCGATATACTCAAGTATTTGAAAGCAAATTTGAATCCCTCTTCTCCCCTCTTTCTCTCACTTCAGTAAGTGAGAGAGTAAAGGGGGAGACAGAGTGTCAGCCCGAACAGGCAGGAGGGAGCTCTTGCCCGAACAGGCGTCTCCCTCTAACTCTGTCTCCCTCACTTGTTAAATCACAGAAAAGAGAGATTAAAAATAGATTAGAGAGAAATAAGTCTCTGGAAAATAATACACTAAGAAGAACCTCGATATACTCAAGTATTTGAAAGCAAATTTTAATCCCTCTTCTCCCCTCTTTCTCTCACTTCAGTAAGTGAGAGAGTAAAGGGGGAGACAGAGTGTCAGCCCGAACAGGCGGGAGGGAGCTCTTGCCCGAACAGGCTTCTCCCTCTAACTCTGTCTCCCTCACTTGTTAAATCACAGAAAAGAGAGATTAAAAATAGATTAGATCCAAGATTTTACAATTTTAATATTATTAAATGAATTAATTATATATAAATTGTTTTAAATTAATTTATTATATATCTATATATTAGTTGAATGATTAATTAAGAATTATATTACTTTTTCAGACAAATAAAACCCATAATTATTCAATTTTAAACAGATAGGATGGAATTCTCAGACGCCATTTTAGAAAATGGCCACGCCCCTTCCGCAATGCATGATGGGAGCACTTCCTGAAAGGAGAGAGAACAAAGAAAAGAACTTAGCTACCTAGCGCTTAGCTTCATAGCATTTAGCTCTTTTTCCAAAACCGACAGAAGGATGACCCCGGCTGACCCCAGAGCGGTGTGTGAGTATTACCCAGCTGTCCTATTAAAGTTGAACAACTGAAGAGACTTTAACCTTAAAGGATGTTAACTCCTGAGTCTCCAATAGGACTGAAACTCAATGCCAGAGCCCTTTGAGTTTAACCAAGTTGTCCTATCAAAGTCGAACCACTGTAGAGGCTTAAACCTTTAAGGATGTTAACTCCTGAGTCTCTACCAGGACTGGAGCTCAAGGCCAGAGCACGGTGAGTTTCACAAAGCTGAGTTTTACCACACTGTCC
Source organism: Platichthys flesus (assembly GCF_949316205.1). Taxonomy (NCBI): domain Eukaryota; kingdom Metazoa; phylum Chordata; class Actinopteri; order Pleuronectiformes; family Pleuronectidae; genus Platichthys; species Platichthys flesus. Next base: position 35,100 of record NW_026910067.1, read on the forward strand.
TTTCAAAGTCGTGACGAGCCAGAGACCTAAACCTTAATCCGAATTAAAACCTTAACCAATACCTTAACTCTAACCCTAACCATTAAACCCGATGCCTAAACCTAAGGCTTGAAGCCGAGGCCTAAACCTAACCCTAAACCTTAAAAACGTAACCTTAACCTTAGCCTTAACCTTAACCCTAAACCTAACCATTTAAATCTATTGCCTAAACTTAACCAGTTGATCCTAATAAAACCGTGAATCCTTTTTAAAATTACCTTACAATTAGATTACTATAAACTTAGTTGGACACACCCTGGGGTCCGATCAACCCTGGCGGGGCCTTCCTTGGGAGAGGGTGTCTGGTGGTAATGGCCGAAACATCCAATGACCCTGAGGTCCACTACTGATGATGTGTTTCATAAAACTAGGAAATCAAAATAGTGCCTATAGATAAAAATAGCCCAACCAACTCCGTTAAAATTCAACAACCTTCAAATCAAGTTTAAAAAAACAATTCGGCAAAAGGGGATATGTGAGACTGTGAGAGTGCTGACAACGTGCGTCGGCCAGTGCATTGCCTTTGGCTCCCCAGACCAAACTGCCCAGTCGTCGGACGAAGCGGGGGGAGTCATCGAGATAGATCTTCTAAACCTAACCCAGCCCGTGCCATCGGAAGAGCTGCCTCTCTTTGAAAAACGATTTGCATATCCCTACCAAATTTATTCAGATCGGTGCTCTGCCTTAAGAAAAGAACAAGCCTGAAAAAGGATGAGAAATAAGTCTCTGGAAAATAATACACTAAGAAGAACCTCGATATACTCAAGTATTTGAAAGCAAATTTGAATCCCTCTTCTCCCCTCTTTCTCTCACTTCAGTAAGTGAGAGAGTAAAGGGGGAGACAGAGTGTCAGCCCGAACAGGCAGGAGGGAGCTCTTGCCCGAACAGGCGTCTCCCTCTAACTCTGTCTCCCTCACTTGTTAAATCACAGAAAAGAGAGATTAAAAATAGATTAGAGAGAAATAAGTCTCTGGAAAATAATACACTAAGAAGAACCTCGATATACTCAAGTATTTGAAAGCAAATTTTAATCCCTCTTCTCCCCTCTTTCTCTCACTTCAGTAAGTGAGAGAGTAAAGGGGGAGACAGAGTGTCAGCCCGAACAGGCGGGAGGGAGCTCTTGCCCGAACAGGCTTCTCCCTCTAACTCTGTCTCCCTCACTTGTTAAATCACAGAAAAGAGAGATTAAAAATAGATTAGATCCAAGATTTTACAATTTTAATATTATTAAATGAATTAATTATATATAAATTGTTTTAAATTAATTTATTATATATCTATATATTAGTTGAATGATTAATTAAGAATTATATTACTTTTTCAGACAAATAAAACCCATAATTATTCAATTTTAAACAGATAGGATGGAATTCTCAGACGCCATTTTAGAAAATGGCCACGCCCCTTCCGCAATGCATGATGGGAGCACTTCCTGAAAGGAGAGAGAACAAAGAAAAGAACTTAGCTACCTAGCGCTTAGCTTCATAGCATTTAGCTCTTTTTCCAAAACCGACAGAAGGATGACCCCGGCTGACCCCAGAGCGGTGTGTGAGTATTACCCAGCTGTCCTATTAAAGTTGAACAACTGAAGAGACTTTAACCTTAAAGGATGTTAACTCCTGAGTCTCCAATAGGACTGAAACTCAATGCCAGAGCCCTTTGAGTTTAACCAAGTTGTCCTATCAAAGTCGAACCACTGTAGAGGCTTAAACCTTTAAGGATGTTAACTCCTGAGTCTCTACCAGGACTGGAGCTCAAGGCCAGAGCACGGTGAGTTTCACAAAGCTGAGTTTTACCACACTGTCCTTTCAAAGTCGTGACGAGCCAGAGACCTAAACCTTAATCCGAATTAAAACCTTAACCAATACCTTAACTCTAACCCTAACCATTAAACCCGATGCCTAAACCTAAGGCTTGAAGCCGAGGCCTAAACCTAACCCTAAACCTTAAAAACGTAACCTTAACCTTAGCCTTAACCTTAACCCTAAACCTAACCATTTAAATCTATTGCCTAAACTTAACCAGTTGATCCTAATAAAACCGTGAATCCTTTTTAAAATTACCTTACAATTAGATTACTATAAACTTAGTTGGACACACCCTGGGGTCCGATCAACCCTGGCGGGGCCTTCCTTGGGAGAGGGTGTCTGGTGGTAATGGCCGAAACATCCAATGACCCTGAGGTCCACTACTGATGATGTGTTTCATAAAACTAGGAAATCAAAATAGTGCCTATAGATAAAAATAGCCCAACCAACTCCGTTAAAATTCAACAACCTTCAAATCAAGTTTAAAAAAACAATTCGGCAAAAGGGGATATGTGAGACTGTGAGAGTGCTGACAACGTGCGTCGGCCAGTGCATTGCCTTTGGCTCCCCAGACCAAACTGCCCAGTCGTCGGACGAAGCGGGGGGAGTCATCGAGATAGATCTTCTAAACCTAACCCAGCCCGTGCCATCGGAAGAGCTGCCTCTCTTTGAAAAACGATTTGCATATCCCTACCAAATTTATTCAGATCGGTGCTCTGCCTTAAGAAAAGAACAAGCCTGAAAAAGGATGAGAAATAAGTCTCTGGAAAATAATACACTAAGAAGAACCTCGATATACTCAAGTATTTGAAAGCAAATTTGAATCCCTCTTCTCCCCTCTTTCTCTCACTTCAGTAAGTGAGAGAGTAAAGGGGGAGACAGAGTGTCAGCCCGAACAGGCAGGAGGGAGCTCTTGCCCGAACAGGCGTCTCCCTCTAACTCTGTCTCCCTCACTTGTTAAATCACAGAAAAGAGAGATTAAAAATAGATTAGAGAGAAATAAGTCTCTGGAAAATAATACACTAAGAAGAACCTCGATATACTCAAGTATTTGAAAGCAAATTTTAATCCCTCTTCTCCCCTCTTTCTCTCACTTCAGTAAGTGAGAGAGTAAAGGGGGAGACAGAGTGTCAGCCCGAACAGGCGGGAGGGAGCTCTTGCCCGAACAGGCTTCTCCCTCTAACTCTGTCTCCCTCACTTGTTAAATCACAGAAAAGAGAGATTAAAAATAGATTAGATCCAAGATTTTACAATTTTAATATTATTAAATGAATTAATTATATATAAATTGTTTTAAATTAATTTATTATATATCTATATATTAGTTGAATGATTAATTAAGAATTATATTACTTTTTCAGACAAATAAAACCCATAATTATTCAATTTTAAACAGATAGGATGGAATTCTCAGACGCCATTTTAGAAAATGGCCACGCCCCTTCCGCAATGCATGATGGGAGCACTTCCTGAAAGGAGAGAGAACAAAGAAAAGAACTTAGCTACCTAGCGCTTAGCTTCATAGCATTTAGCTCTTTTTCCAAAACCGACAGAAGGATGACCCCGGCTGACCCCAGAGCGGTGTGTGAGTATTACCCAGCTGTCCTATTAAAGTTGAACAACTGAAGAGACTTTAACCTTAAAGGATGTTAACTCCTGAGTCTCCAATAGGACTGAAACTCAATGCCAGAGCCCTTTGAGTTTAACCAAGTTGTCCTATCAAAGTCGAACCACTGTAGAGGCTTAAACCTTTAAGGATGTTAACTCCTGAGTCTCTACCAGGACTGGAGCTCAAGGCCAGAGCACGGTGAGTTTCACAAAGCTGAGTTTTACCACACTGTCCTTTCAAAGTCGTGACGAGCCAGAGACCTAAACCTTAATCCGAATTAAAACCTTAACCAATACCTTAACTCTAACCCTAACCATTAAACCCGATGCCTAAACCTAAGGCTTGAAGCCGAGGCCTAAACCTAACCCTAAACCTTAAAAACGTAACCTTAACCTTAGCCTTAACCTTAACCCTAAACCTAACCATTTAAATCTATTGCCTAAACTTAACCAGTTGATCCTAATAAAACCGTGAATCCTTTTTAAAATTACCTTACAATTAGATTACTATAAACTTAGTTGGACACACCCTGGGGTCCGATCAACCCTGGCGGGGCCTTCCTTGGGAGAGGGTGTCTGGTGGTAATGGCCGAAACATCCAATGACCCTGAGGTCCACTACTGATGATGTGTTTCATAAAACTAGGAAATCAAAATAGTGCCTATAGATAAAAATAGCCCAACCAACTCCGTTAAAATTCAACAACCTTCAAATCAAGTTTAAAAAAACAATTCGGCAAAAGGGGATATGTGAGACTGTGAGAGTGCTGACAACGTGCGTCGGCCAGTGCATTGCCTTTGGCTCCCCAGACCAAACTGCCCAGTCGTCGGACGAAGCGGGGGGAGTCATCGAGATAGATCTTCTAAACCTAACCCTAACCCTAACCCTAACCCTAACCCTAACCCTAACCCTAACCCTACAAAACAATACAACACACTGGATGAAAACAAACATGACTATATTACAAGAACACTACGCCAACACCATACATACTCTCAGCCAGACAACACATAACACTACAGCACTACAGATAGCCATTGGTTGGGCTAGAAGGAGATACGGGCAACGCTTCAGGCCAGACACAATTACAGCCACCGAACATGCATTGAACAGACACACACAACACCGCAACATGATTAACAAACAAAAACCTCTTTCCACACACAAGAGCAGGTTGGGGAGTTCCCTCTCCACCATCCCGGAATTATCCGACGAGGACGAATTTCCACCACTGCCAGCCTCCAGTAAGTTCCCACTGACATCCCAGCCACACAGGACTCGACAATATCGTACACCCCTCCTCCCCACCCCTACCCAACCCCGGACAGTACCTGCCATGGACACTCAACAACCACAATCTTCTCGACGTACTCAATATGGCCCACACCCGACTTTCAGACACAAGACTTTCCCCCTCCCCCAAACCAGGACCCCATTACACCAACACACATTATTTGATCCGCCTATGCCAAGACCACAAAATAACACACCACTGGACTTACTACCCCCCCAGTCCATATTCAAGAAGAGCCCTCTACAGCCACAGAGGGCTCACCCACAACAGACTTCCCCCAGTCACACCAAGGAGCCTAGACAAGCCCTTGCAGACTCAAACATCTCCACCCCCTCTCTATTAAGGGTCAAAAAGGTCTCCTGGGGACCCAAACCGGTCCCCCAGGAGACAGGAATGATAACAGCCGACCCCCAACTCTCCCCTGTTCTACAAAAATTGACCAGATCAAACACCTCAGCCACACTACCATCCCTAAACATCCCAGACTTACAAACCACCAGCGTGGAACCAAGACCTAACAGACAGACGCAGAAGACAGAGGCCCAGATCCACCGGTTACCAGACACTCACAACGCAGTATCACCAGTATCACCTATCATTCAGAACAACTCTGATGCATGTTCTTTGATTCATGACACCATTTCCTCTCCCCCTTCCTCTCCCCTAGGTGTTGCCGGTGCCCGGACTGGCACAATGGGAGAACCAGGAGCCCTGGTCGTATTAACAGGAGGATCACTAAACATGATGAGCGGCTTAATAAAGGCTAATGTAGCCAACCACACCGTATCTGAGACCTCCTCTCAACAACTTCGCCCAGGAACTCCACCTCCCGGTTGTGCCACTCCGGACTCCGGCACACCTTCACCCCCCGACGACAGCCCCTCAGGACCCTGTTCCGCCTCCTCTCCATTCAGTCCTCTGCAGTCCAACTCCACCGCAGCAGGTAAATTCAAACCCACATATCACATTTCTAGACCCAACAGGAAAATCCAGGACTGGTTTATCAAAGTCCGCAAACCAGTCCTGGTACTGGGGGATTCTAACATAAACCGAATCCCCCCTTACAACCACCCCACAATACAGCTAGACAGTTACCCGGGGGCCAATATGTACCACTTTCTCAAACTTTGTGAGAAAGCCATTCCCAGCCAAGAAGTGAAAATTCTAATCCTCTCAGTCGGTATCAATAATAAAGATCAGGACCCCAGGCAGACCTCTTGCAAACAATTAAAATCATTATACAAACAGGCCCAACTTGCCTTCCCCATTGCCGACATTTACTTTCCCATTATTAATTTTTCCGCTAATCTCACTATTAAACAACAGCACAACCTTAAATACATTAACAATACTATAGCCACTTACTTCCCATTTTTAGCTGAAATCCCCCACGACACTTTTTTTACAGAAAAGGACAATATACACTGGAAACCTGCTACTGCTACACACATTTTTGAATACTGGCTACAACAATTAAATTTACAAATACATCCAAACCCAAGCCGGGCTTAAACACAGTCCCACCCAACACAGACCCTAACACAACGCCCCTAACTGACCCCGCACCTGACTTGGGGTGGAGCTCTACATCAAACATTCTCAACCTATCCACACTATTCACCCCAACCATAGAACAAATCCAGTTATTGGAAAGGGGTCTTTCATTCATTCCACGCCCAACACACTTTGACTGGGAGGAACTTCATAGGGACCTGCATCAGTACAATAGACGCCTAAAAATCATCAGCCACTTTTTCGACAAACCTCAACACATACAGATACCCTTCACCAACAAATCCAGCTGGGAACCTACCATAGAACAATCACACAAAAATACCATAACCCTGTTGCAAAAGAACAAACAGGCCCTGCGTTATTACCGGCCCGCTGGGGACGTTGCGGACAACCTTTCGGGGCCGGAACGCAGGGCCTTAGATCAACTCATCAAAAATCCCAATATAATAATAAAACCGGCAGATAAAGGATCAAAGATAGTTATAATGGACAGACAACAATATTTACTGGAGGCAAACAGATTATTATCAAACACCACACACTACAAACTCATTCAATCGGATTTACAAAACCAAACTCAACCACTTCTCCGTAATATTATTCAAAACTTATATGACAAAAAAATCATCACCCATAAGCAAAAACATTACCTATTTGGCCCCGATCACCCCCGCCCTAGACTCTTCTATCTACTCCCCAAAATACACAAAGAACCACAAACCTGGACCATACCCTATGAAGTTCCCCCCGGTAGACCAATAGTTTCCGATTGCAACAGCACTTCTTATCACATTTCTGAATATATAGAACATTTTCTTGGACCCCTTTCCAACAAACATCCGGCATACATTAAAGACACGTATCATTTCTTAGATCTCATCCGACCCATGGTTGTTCCAAATCACTCATTTTTATTTACAATAGACATAGACAGTTTATACACCAATATTAATACCAACATAGGAATCAAAGCAATAACATCCATCTTTAATAGTTATCCTGACACCAATAGACCGGACAAACAAATCATTGAGCTTCTTAACATCTGCCTCAATAACAACGATTTTACTTTCAATAACAAACATTATCTCCAAATTCATGGAACAGCCATGGGCCAAAGGTATGCTCCATCGTACGCAAACATCTATATGAGCGAGTGGGAACGAGAGGCATTGGCCAAATGCACCCTTCAACCACTTCTCTACCTCCGATTTTTAGACGACATATTTGGAATCTGGCATCATGACATCACTTTATTTTCCGACTTCATTAACACACTCAATAACCATCACCCATCTATCAAAGTAAAATATATCATAGACCCGGCTCAAGTTAATTTTCTGGATACAACGGTTTTTTTTGAACATCCCCCTAATTCGGCTTTCACCAAATTACTCACCAAAGTATATTTCAAAACTACGGACACACATGCACTCCTCCATAAAAAAAGCTATCACCCGAAGCACACGTTTAAAGGCATAATAAAATCACAAATCATCCGTTTTTATAGATTATCTTCTACATCCACAGACCTACATATATCCATTTCACTCCTTTTCTCCGCACTCAGACACAGGGGCTATTCAAAACGGTTCCTCCGCCACATCAAAAATAGCACTTTGGCCTCTCTCGCTCTCACTCGCTCCAACAACCCAGACGCTCCACCCCAGTCTCCGGTCTCGGAGGGACCCCCAACCACAGGGCCCCCAACAATAAAATCCACCTATCTCCCTAGTTTAAACCCTAACCATACTAACCCTACTAACTCTAACCTAGGCCCCAATCCTAATCCTAACCCAACCCAGAACCCTAACCCTAACCCTAACCTAGGCCCCAATCCTAACCCTAACCCTAACCCTAACCCTAACCCTATTAACCCTACTAACCCTAACCCTAACCCTAACTCAACCCAGAACCTAAACCCTAATCCTAACCCTAACCCTAACCTAGGCCCTAACCCTAACCCTAACCCCAACCCTCTCTCCGAGACCACAACCAATCATCCTCCCAATAACCCTGAAATCAAACCCATATTAATTCCATTCATATCTACATTCTCTCATCAAACAACCAGACTCCATAACCTCATTAAACAAAACTTCTCCCATACCAAAACAATACATCCGGCCTTCCATAACCACCAGACAATTTCCGCATATAGAAAAAATCAAAGTCTCCATAGCCTTCTTATCAAATCCAAATATACAGACAATAGACCCCCCATTCAAATACAATATAATACACATTACAAAAATAGAAAATTCATATCCAACCCCCACAGCACAACAGCATTTCCGACACTCGGCACATTCTCCCTTAATACTAGTAACGTAATATACATTATCACATGCACCACCTGCCATAAACATTATATAGGAGAGACTAAACATTCAATACTTACACGCCTCAAGCAACATATGTATAACATTGGGGAAGGCAAATTAACCACCCACCTGGTAAAACATTTCCAGCAACACCCCACCAATAAACTAATAATCTCAGGTTTGGAGAGCAGCGACCAATGGACTGTTGGGCAGAGAAAGAGGGCAGAAAAATTATGGATCCATAAAATGAACACCATTGTGCCTACGGGCCTGAATGATGACACCATCCAGTTGCGACAGGCCCGTAGAGTATCCTGACCTGCCCCTTTCTCTGCCCCATGGTCCTGACTGTTGTGCTCTGCCTGGGGATTGAACCCTGGTCCCCGGGATGGTGGAGCTGTACTCTACCAACCTGACTATCACCACACTATCAAATTTCCAACCGGTTTGAACGAAATAGGTCAGTAGGCCAGTGCCACAAAAATCAAACCCCTGAATCCTAAACCCCAACCCTAACCCAAACCCAACCCTAACCCTAACCCTAACCCTAACCCTAACCCTAACCCTAACCAATACCTTAACTCTAACCCTAACCATTAAACCCGATGCCTAAACCTAAGGCTTGAAGCCGAGGCCTAAACCTAACCCTAAACCTTAAAAACGTAACCTTAACCTTAGCCTTAACCTTAACCCTAAACCTAACCATTTAAATCTATTGCCTAAACTTAACCAGTTGATCCTAATAAAACCGTGAATCCTTTTTAAAATTACCTTACAATTAGATTACTATAAACTTAGTTGGACACACCCTGGGGTCCGATCAACCCTGGCGGGGCCTTCCTTGGGAGAGGGTGTCTGGTGGTAATGGCCGAAACATCCAATGACCCTGAGGTCCACTACTGATGATGTGTTTCATAAAACTAGGAAATCAAAATAGTGCCTATAGATAAAAATAGCCCAACCAACTCCGTTAAAATTCAACAACCTTCAAATCAAGTTTAAAAAAACAATTCGGCAAAAGGGGATATGTGAGACTGTGAGAGTGCTGACAACGTGCGTCGGCCAGTGCATTGCCTTTGGCTCCCCAGACCAAACTGCCCAGTCGTCGGACGAAGCGGGGGGAGTCATCGAGATAGATCTTCTAAACCTAACCCAGCCCGTGCCATCGGAAGAGCTGCCTCTCTTTGAAAAACGATTTGCATATCCCTACCAAATTTATTCAGATCGGTGCTCTGCCTTAAGAAAAGAACAAGCCTGAAAAAGGATGAGAAATAAGTCTCTGGAAAATAATACACTAAGAAGAACCTCGATATACTCAAGTATTTGAAAGCAAATTTGAATCCCTCTTCTCCCCTCTTTCTCTCACTTCAGTAAGTGAGAGAGTAAAGGGGGAGACAGAGTGTCAGCCCGAACAGGCGGGAGGGAGCTCTTGCCCGAACAGGCGTCTCCCTCTAACTCTGTCTCCCTCACTTGTTAAATCACAGAAAAGAGAGATTAAAAATAGATTAGAGAGAAATAAGTCTCTGGAAAATAATACACTAAGAAGAACCTCGATATACTCAAGTATTTGAAAGCAAATTTTAATCCCTCTTCTCCCCTCTTTCTCTCACTTCAGTAAGTGAGAGAGTAAAGGGGGAGACAGAGTGTCAGCCCGAACAGGCGGGAGGGAGCTCTTGCCCGAACAGGCTTCTCCCTCTAACTCTGTCTCCCTCACTTGTTAAATCACAGAAAAGAGAGATTAAAAATAGATTAGATCCAAGATTTTACAATTTTAATATTATTAAATGAATTAATTATATATAAATTGTTTTAAATTAATTTATTATATATCTATATATTAGTTGAATGATTAATTAAGAATTATATTACTTTTTCAGACAAAGAAAACCCATAATTATTCAATTTTAAACAGATAGGATGGAATTCTCAGACGCCATTTTAGAAAATGGCCACGCCCCTTCCGCAATGCATGATGGGAGCACTTCCTGAAAGGAGAGAGAACAAAGAAAAGAACTTAGCTACCTAGCGCTTAGCTTCATAGCATTTAGCTCTTTTTCCAAAACCGACAGAAGGATGACCCCGGCTGACCCCAGAGCGGTGTGTGAGTATTACCCAGCTGTCCTATTAAAGTTGAACAACTGAAGAGACTTTAACCTTAAAGGATGTTAACTCCTGAGTCTCCAATAGGACTGAAACTCAATGCCAGAGCCCTTTGAGTTTAACCAAGTTGTCCTATCAAAGTCGAACCACTGTAGAGGCTTAAACCTTTAAGGATGTTAACTCCTGAGTCTCTACCAGGACTGGAGCTCAAGGCCAGAGCACGGTGAGTTTCACAAAGCTGAGTTTTACCACACTGTCCTTTCAAAGTCGTGACGAGCCAGAGACCTAAACCTTAATCCGAATTAAAACCTTAACCAATACCTTAACTCTAACCCTAACCATTAAACCCGATGCCTAAACCTAAGGCTTGAAGCCGAGGCCTAAACCTAACCCTAAACCTTAAAAACGTAACCTTAACCTTAGCCTTAACCTTAACCCTAAACCTAACCATTTAAATCTATTGCCTAAACTTAACCAGTTGATCCTAATAAAACCGTGAATCCTTTTTAAAATTACCTTACAATTAGATTACTATAAACTTAGTTGGACACACCCTGGGGTCCGATCAACCCTGGCGGGGCCTTCCTTGGGAGAGGGTGTCTGGTGGTAATGGCCGAAACACCCAATGACCCTGAGGTGCACTACTGATGATGTGTCACCTTTTATATAGATTTAGAAAAACAGAAAATAACCAAAAATAGTCCAAATTGATTTTTACAAAACAATACAAAAAAAAGAAAAACGTTAAATCAAAACAAATCCTTAAAACTTCAATGCAGGACAAGAACAAAAAAGAAAACCAAAGCCTACCAAATAAAAAATTACTTTTGTTAAAAAAAACAAATTAACCTAACGTACAAAAAACGAATAAAATAGGGATTAAATTAAAACTACAGTTTAAAACCAAATTCGACAAAGGGGATATGTGAGACTGGAGAGTATTGACAACGTGCGTCGGCCAGTGCATTGCCTTTGGCTCCCCAGACCAAACTGCCCAGTCGTCGGACGAAGCGGGGGGGGTCATCGAGATAGATCTTCTAAACCTAAACCCAGCCCGTGCCATCGGAAGAGCTGCCTCTCTTTGAAAAACGATTTGCATATCCCTACCAAATTTATTCAGATCGGTGCTCTGCCTTAAGAAAAGAACAAGCCTGAAAAAGGATGAGAAATAAGTCTCTGGAAAATAATACACTAAGAAGAACCTCGATATACTCAAGTATTTGAAAGCAAATTTGAATCCCTCTTCTCCCCTCTTTCTCTCACTTCAGTAAGTGAGAGAGTAAAGGGGGAGACAGAGTGTCAGCCCGAACAGGCGGGAGGGAGCTCTTGCCCGAACAGGCGTCTCCCTCTAACTCTGTCTCCCTCACTTGTTAAATCACAGAAAAGAGAGATTAAAAATAGATTAGAGAGAAATAAGTCTCTGGAAAATAATACACTAAGAAGAACCTCGATATACTCAAGTATTTGAAAGCAAATTTTAATCCCTCTTCTCCCCTCTTTCTCTCACTTCAGTAAGTGAGAGAGTAAAGGGGGAGACAGAGTGTCAGCCCGAACAGGCGGGAGGGAGCTCTTGCCCGAACAGGCTTCTCCCTCTAACTCTGTCTCCCTCACTTGTTAAATCACAGAAAAGAGAGATTAAAAATAGATTAGATCCAAGATTTTACAATTTTAATATTATTAAATGAATTAATTATATATAAATTGTTTTAAATTAATTTATTATATATCTATATATTAGTTGAATGATTAATTAAGAATTATATTACTTTTTCAGACAAATAAAACCCATAATTATTCAATTTTAAACAGATAGGATGGAATTCTCAGACGCCATTTTAGAAAATGGCCACGCCCCTTCCGCAATGCATGATGGGAGCACTTCCTGAAAGGAGAGAGAACAAAGAAAAGAACTTAGCTACCTAGCGCTTAGCTTCATAGCATTTAGCTCTTTTTCCAAAACCGACAGAAGGATGACCCCGGCTGACCCCAGAGCGGTGTGTGAGTATTACCCAGCTGTCCTATTAAAGTTGAACAACTGAAGAGACTTTAACCTTAAAGGATGTTAACTCCTGAGTCTCCAATAGGACTGAAACTCAATGCCAGAGCCCTTTGAGTTTAACCAAGTTGTCCTATCAAAGTCGAACCACTGTAGAGGCTTAAACCTTTAAGGATGTTAACTCCTGAGTCTCTACCAGGACTGGAGCTCAAGGCCAGAGCACGGTGAGTTTCACAAAGCTGAGTTTTACCACACTGTCCTTTCAAAGTCGTGACGAGCCAGAGACCTAAACCTTAATCCGAATTAAAACCTTAACCAATACCTTAACTCTAACCCTAACCATTAAACCCGATGCCTAAACCTAAGGCTTGAAGCCGAGGCCTAAACCTAACCCTAAACCTTAAAAACGTAACCTTAACCTTAGCCTTAACCTTAACCCTAAACCTAACCATTTAAATCTATTGCCTAAACTTAACCAGTTGATCCTAATAAAACCGTGAATCCTTTTTAAAATTACCTTACAATTAGATTACTATAAACTTAGTTGGACACACCCTGGGGTCCGATCAACCCTGGCGGGGCCTTCCTTGGGAGAGGGTGTCTGGTGGTAATGGCCGAAACACCCAATGACCCTGAGGTGCACTACTGATGATGTGTCACCTTTTATATAGATTTAGAAAAACAGAAAATAACCAAAAATAGTCCAAATTGATTTTTACAAAACAATACAAAAAAAAGAAAAACATTAAATCAAAACAAATCCTTAAAACTTCAATGCAGGACAAGAACAAAAAAGAAAACCAAAGCCTACCAAATAAAAAATTACTTTTGTTAAAAAAAACAAATTAACCTAACGTACAAAAAACGAATAAAATAGGGATTAAATTAAAACTACAGTTTAAAACCAAATTCGACAAAGGGGATATGTGAGACTGGAGAGTATTGACAACGTGCGTCGGCCAGTGCATTGCCTTTGGCTCCCCAGACCAAACTGCCCAGTCGTCGGACGAAGCGGGGGGGGTCATCGAGATAGATCTTCTAAACCTAAACCCAGCCCGTGCCATCGGAAGAGCTGCCTCTCTTTGAAAAACGATTTGCATATCCCTACCAAATTTATTCAGATCGGTGCTCTGCCTTAAGAAAAGAACAAGCCTGAAAAAGGATGAGAAATAAGTCTCTGGAAAATAATACACTAAGAAGAACCTCGATATACTCAAGTATTTGAAAGCAAATTTGAATCCCTCTTCTCCCCTCTTTCTCTCACTTCAGTAAGTGAGAGAGTAAAGGGGGAGACAGAGTGTCAGCCCGAACAGGCGGGAGGGAGCTCTTGCCCGAACAGGCGTCTCCCTCTAACTCTGTCTCCCTCACTTGTTAAATCACAGAAAAGAGAGATTAAAAATAGATTAGAGAGAAATAAGTCTCTGGAAAATAATACACTAAGAAGAACCTCGATATACTCAAGTATTTGAAAGCAAATTTTAATCCCTCTTCTCCCCTCTTTCTCTCACTTCAGTAAGTGAGAGAGTAAAGGGGGAGACAGAGTGTCAGCCCGAACAGGCGGGAGGGAGCTCTTGCCCGAACAGGCTTCTCCCTCTAACTCTGTCTCCCTCACTTGTTAAATCACAGAAAAGAGAGATTAAAAATAGATTAGATCCAAGATTTTACAATTTTAATATTATTAAATGAATTAATTATATATAAATTGTTTTAAATTAATTTATTATATATCTATATATTAGTTGAATGATTAATTAAGAATTATATTACTTTTTCAGACAAAGAAAACCCATAATTATTCAATTTTAAACAGATAGGATGGAATTCTCAGACGCCATTTTAGAAAATGGCCACGCCCCTTCCGCAATGCATGATGGGAGCACTTCCTGAAAGGAGAGAGAACAAAGAAAAGAACTTAGCTACCTAGCGCTTAGCTTCATAGCATTTAGCTCTTTTTCCAAAACCGACAGAAGGATGACCCCGGCTGACCCCAGAGCGGTGTGTGAGTATTACCCAGCTGTCCTATTAAAGTTGAACAACTGAAGAGACTTTAACCTTAAAGGATGTTAACTCCTGAGTCTCCAATAGGACTGAAACTCAATGCCAGAGCCCTTTGAGTTTAACCAAGTTGTCCTATCAAAGTCGAACCACTGTAGAGGCTTAAACCTTTAAGGATGTTAACTCCTGAGTCTCTACCAGGACTGGAGCTCAAGGCCAGAGCACGGTGAGTTTCACAAAGCTGAGTTTTACCACACTGTCCTTTCAAAGTCGTGACGAGCCAGAGACCTAAACCTTAATCCGAATTAAAACCTTAACCAATACCTTAACTCTAACCCTAACCATTAAACCCGATGCCTAAACCTAAGGCTTGAAGCCGAGGCCTAAACCTAACCCTAAACCTTAAAAACGTAACCTTAACCTTAGCCTTAACCTTAACCCTAAACCTAACCATTTAAATCTATTGCCTAAACTTAACCAGTTGATCCTAATAAAACCGTGAATCCTTTTTAAAATTACCTTACAATTAGATTACTATAAACTTAGTTGGACACACCCTGGGGTCCGATCAACCCTGGCGGGGCCTTCCTTGGGAGAGGGTGTCTGGTGGTAATGGCCGAAACACCCAATGACCCTGAGGTGCACTACTGATGATGTGTCACCTTTTATATAGATTTAGAAAAACAGAAAATAACCAAAAATAGTCCAAATTGATTTTTACAAAACAATACAAAAAAAAGAAAAACATTAAATCAAAACAAATCCTTAAAACTTCAATGCAGGACAAGAACAAAAAAGAAAACCAAAGCCTACCAAATAAAAAATTACTTTTGTTAAAAAAAACAAATTAACCTAACGTACAAAAAACGAATAAAATAGGGATTAAATTAAAACTACAGTTTAAAACCAAATTCGACAAAGGGGATATGTGAGACTGGAGAGTATTGACAACGTGCGTCGGCCAGTGCATTGCCTTTGGCTCCCCAGACCAAACTGCCCAGTCGTCGGACGAAGCGGGGGGGGTCATCGAGATAGATCTTCTAAACCTAAACCCAGCCCGTGCCATCGGAAGAGCTGCCTCTCTTTGAAAAACGATTTGCATATCCCTACCAAATTTATTCAGATCGGTGCTCTGCCTTAAGAAAAGAACAAGCCTGAAAAAGGATGAGAAATAAGTCTCTGGAAAATAATACACTAAGAAGAACCTCGATATACTCAAGTATTTGAAAGCAAATTTGAATCCCTCTTCTCCCCTCTTTCTCTCACTTCAGTAAGTGAGAGAGTAAAGGGGGAGACAGAGTGTCAGCCCGAACAGGCGGGAGGGAGCTCTTGCCCGAACAGGCGTCTCCCTCTAACTCTGTCTCCCTCACTTGTTAAATCACAGAAAAGAGAGATTAAAAATAGATTAGAGAGAAATAAGTCTCTGGAAAATAATACACTAAGAAGAACCTCGATATACTCAAGTATTTGAAAGCAAATTTTAATCCCTCTTCTCCCCTCTTTCTCTCACTTCAGTAAGTGAGAGAGTAAAGGGGGAGACAGAGTGTCAGCCCGAACAGGCGGGAGGGAGCTCTTGCCCGAACAGGCTTCTCCCTCTAACTCTGTCTCCCTCACTTGTTAAATCACAGAAAAGAGAGATTAAAAATAGATTAGATCCAAGATTTTACAATTTTAATATTATTAAATGAATTAATTATATATAAATTGTTTTAAATTAATTTATTATATATCTATATATTAGTTGAATGATTAATTAAGAATTATATTACTTTTTCAGACAAAGAAAACCCATAATTATTCAATTTTAAACAGATAGGATGGAATTCTCAGACGCCATTTTAGAAAATGGCCACGCCCCTTCCGCAATGCATGATGGGAGCACTTCCTGAAAGGAAAGAGAACAAAGAAAAGAACTTAGCTACCTAGCGCTTAGCTTCATAGCATTTAGCTCTTTTTCCAAAACCGACAGAAGGATGACCCCGGCTGACCCCAGAGCGGTGTGTGAGTATTACCCAGCTGTCCTATTAAAGTTGAACAACTGAAGAGACTTTAACCTTAAAGGATGTTAACTCCTGAGTCTCCAATAGGACTGAAACTCAATGCCAGAGCCCTTTGAGTTTAACCAAGTTGTCCTATCAAAGTCGAACCACTGTAGAGGCTTAAACCTTTAAGGATGTTAACTCCTGAGTCTCTACCAGGACTGGAGCTCAAGGCCAGAGCACGGTGAGTTTCACAAAGCTGAGTTTTACCACACTGTCCTTTCAAAGTCGTGACGAGCCAGAGACCTAAACCTTAATCCGAATTAAAACCTTAACCAATACCTTAACTCTAACCCTAACCATTAAACCCGATGCCTAAACCTAAGGCTTGAAGCCGAGGCCTAAACCTAACCCTAAACCTTAAAAACGTAACCTTAACCTTAGCCTTAACCTTAACCCTAAACCTAACCATTTAAATCTATTGCCTAAACTTAACCAGTTGATCCTAATAAAACCGTGAATCCTTTTTAAAATTACCTTACAATTAGATTACTATAAACTTAGTTGGACACACCCTGGGGTCCGATCAACCCTGGCGGGGCCTTCCTTGGGAGAGGGTGTCTGGTGGTAATGGCCGAAACATCCAATGACCCTGAGGTCCACTACTGATGATGTGTTTCATAAAACTAGGAAATCAAAATAGTGCCTATAGATAAAAATAGCCCAACCAACTCCGTTAAAATTCAACAACCTTCAAATCAAGTTTAAAAAAACAATTCGGCAAAAGGGGATATGTGAGACTGTGAGAGTGCTGACAACGTGCGTCGGCCAGTGCATTGCCTTTGGCTCCCCAGACCAAACTGCCCAGTCGTCGGACGAAGCGGGGGGAGTCATCGAGATAGATCTTCTAAACCGAACAGGCTTCTCCCTCTAACTCTGTCTCCCTCACTTGTTAAATCACAGAAAAGAGAGATTAAAAATAGATTAGATCCAAGATTTTACAATTTTAATATTATTAAATGAATTAATTATATATAAATTGTTTTAAATTAATTTATTATATATCTATATATTAGTTGAATGATTAATTAAGAATTATATTACTTTTTCAGACAAATAAAACCCATAATTATTCAATTTTAAACAGATAGGATGGAATTCTCAGACGCCATTTTAGAAAATGGCCACGCCCCTTCCGCAATGCATGATGGGAGCACTTCCTGAAAGGAGAGAGAACAAAGAAAAGAACTTAGCTACCTAGCGCTTAGCTTCATAGCATTTAGCTCTTTTTCCAAAACCGACAGAAGGATGACCCCGGCTGACCCCAGAGCGGTGTGTGAGTATTACCCAGCTGTCCTATTAAAGTTGAACAACTGAAGAGACTTTAACCTTAAAGGATGTTAACTCCTGAGTCTCCAATAGGACTGAAACTCAATGCCAGAGCCCTTTGAGTTTAACCAAGTTGTCCTATCAAAGTCGAACCACTGTAGAGGCTTAAACCTTTAAGGATGTTAACTCCTGAGTCTCTACCAGGACTGGAGCTCAAGGCCAGAGCACGGTGAGTTTCACAAAGCTGAGTTTTACCACACTGTCCTTTCAAAGTCGTGACGAGCCAGAGACCTAAACCTTAATCCGAATTAAAACCTTAACCAATACCTTAACTCTAACCCTAACCATTAAACCCGATGCCTAAACCTAAGGCTTGAAGCCGAGGCCTAAACCTAACCCTAAACCTTAAAAACGTAACCTTAACCTTAGCCTTAACCTTAACCCTAAACCTAACCATTTAAATCTATTGCCTAAACTTAACCAGTTGATCCTAATAAAACCGTGAATCCTTTTTAAAATTACCTTACAATTAGATTACTATAAACTTAGTTGGACACACCCTGGGGTCCGATCAACCCTGGCGGGGCCTTCCTTGGGAGAGGGTGTCTGGTGGTAATGGCCGAAACATCCAATGACCCTGAGGTCCACTACTGATGATGTGTTTCATAAAACTAGGAAATCAAAATAGTGCCTATAGATAAAAATAGCCCAACCAACTCCGTTAAAATTCAACAACCTTCAAATCAAGTTTAAAAAAACAATTCGGCAAAAGGGGATATGTGAGACTGTGAGAGTGCTGACAACGTGCGTCGGCCAGTGCATTGCCTTTGGCTCCCCAGACCAAACTGCCCAGTCGTCGGACGAAGCGGGGGGAGTCATCGAGATAGATCTTCTAAACCTAACCCAGCCCGTGCCATCGGAAGAGCTGCCTCTCTTTGAAAAACGATTTGCATATCCCTACCAAATTTATTCAGATCGGTGCTCTGCCTTAAGAAAAGAACAAGCCTGAAAAAGGATGAGAAATAAGTCTCTGGAAAATAATACACTAAGAAGAACCTCGATATACTCAAGTATTTGAAAGCAAATTTGAATCCCTCTTCTCCCCTCTTTCTCTCACTTCAGTAAGTGAGAGAGTAAAGGGGGAGACAGAGTGTCAGCCCGAACAGGCGGGAGGGAGCTCTTGCCCGAACAGGCGTCTCCCTCTAACTCTGTCTCCCTCACTTGTTAAATCACAGAAAAGAGAGATTAAAAATAGATTAGAGAGAAATAAGTCTCTGGAAAATAATACACTAAGAAGAACCTCGATATACTCAAGTATTTGAAAGCAAATTTTAATCCCTCTTCTCCCCTCTTTCTCTCACTTCAGTAAGTGAGAGAGTAAAGGGGGAGACAGAGTGTCAGCCCGAACAGGCGGGAGGGAGCTCTTGCCCGAACAGGCTTCTCCCTCTAACTCTGTCTCCCTCACTTGTTAAATCACAGAAAAGAGAGATTAAAAATAGATTAGATCCAAGATTTTACAATTTTAATATTATTAAATGAATTAATTATATATAAATTGTTTTAAATTAATTTATTATATATCTATATATTAGTTGAATGATTAATTAAGAATTATATTACTTTTTCAGACAAATAAAACCCATAATTATTCAATTTTAAACAGATAGGATGGAATTCTCAGACGCCATTTTAGAAAATGGCCACGCCCCTTCCGCAATGCATGATGGGAGCACTTCCTGAAAGGAGAGAGAACAAAGAAAAGAACTTAGCTACCTAGCGCTTAGCTTCATAGCATTTAGCTCTTTTTCCAAAACCGACAGAAGGATGACCCCGGCTGACCCCAGAGCGGTGTGTGAGTATTACCCAGCTGTCCTATTAAAGTTGAACAACTGAAGAGACTTTAACCTTAAAGGATGTTAACTCCTGAGTCTCCAATAGGACTGAAACTCAATGCCAGAGCCCTTTGAGTTTAACCAAGTTGTCCTATCAAAGTCGAACCACTGTAGAGGCTTAAACCTTTAAGGATGTTAACTCCTGAGTCTCTACCAGGACTGGAGCTCAAGGCCAGAGCACGGTGAGTTTCACAAAGCTGAGTTTTACCACACTGTCCTTTCAAAGTCGTGACGAGCCAGAGACCTAAACCTTAATCCGAATTAAAACCTTAACCAATACCTTAACTCTAACCCTAACCATTAAACCCGATGCCTAAACCTAAGGCTTGAAGCCGAGGCCTAAACCTAACCCTAAACCTTAAAAACGTAACCTTAACCTTAGCCTTAACCTTAACCCTAAACCTAACCATTTAAATCTATTGCCTAAACTTAACCAGTTGATCCTAATAAAACCGTGAATCCTTTTTAAAATTACCTTACAATTAGATTACTATAAACTTAGTTGGACACACCCTGGGGTCCGATCAACCCTGGCGGGGCCTTCCTTGGGAGAGGGTGTCTGGTGGTAATGGCCGAAACATCCAATGACCCTGAGGTCCACTACTGATGATGTGTTTCATAAAACTAGGAAATCAAAATAGTGCCTATAGATAAAAATAGCCCAACCAACTCCGTTAAAATTCAACAACCTTCAAATCAAGTTTAAAAAAACAATTCGGCAAAAGGGGATATGTGAGACTGTGAGAGTGCTGACAACGTGCGTCGGCCAGTGCATTGCCTTTGGCTCCCCAGACCAAACTGCCCAGTCGTCGGACGAAGCGGGGGGAGTCATCGAGATAGATCTTCTAAACCTAACCCAGCCCGTGCCATCGGAAGAGCTGCCTCTCTTTGAAAAACGATTTGCATATCCCTACCAAATTTATTCAGATCGGTGCTCTGCCTTAAGAAAAGAACAAGCCTGAAAAAGGATGAGAAATAAGTCTCTGGAAAATAATACACTAAGAAGAACCTCGATATACTCAAGTATTTGAAAGCAAATTTGAATCCCTCTTCTCCCCTCTTTCTCTCACTTCAGTAAGTGAGAGAGTAAAGGGGGAGACAGAGTGTCAGCCCGAACAGGCGGGAGGGAGCTCTTGCCCGAACAGGCGTCTCCCTCTAACTCTGTCTCCCTCACTTGTTAAATCACAGAAAAGAGAGATTAAAAATAGATTAGAGAGAAATAAGTCTCTGGAAAATAATACACTAAGAAGAACCTCGATATACTCAAGTATTTGAAAGCAAATTTTAATCCCTCTTCTCCCCTCTTTCTCTCACTTCAGTAAGTGAGAGAGTAAAGGGGGAGACAGAGTGTCAGCCCGAACAGGCGGGAGGGAGCTCTTGCCCGAACAGGCTTCTCCCTCTAACTCTGTCTCCCTCACTTGTTAAATCACAGAAAAGAGAGATTAAAAATAGATTAGATCCAAGATTTTACAATTTTAATATTATTAAATGAATTAATTATATATAAATTGTTTTAAATTAATTTATTATATATCTATATATTAGTTGAATGATTAATTAAGAATTATATTACTTTTTCAGACAAATAAAACCCATAATTATTCAATTTTAAACAGATAGGATGGAATTCTCAGACGCCATTTTAGAAAATGGCCACGCCCCTTCCGCAATGCATGATGGGAGCACTTCCTGAAAGGAGAGAGAACAAAGAAAAGAACTTAGCTACCTAGCGCTTAGCTTCATAGCATTTAGCTCTTTTTCCAAAACCGACAGAAGGATGACCCCGGCTGACCCCAGAGCGGTGTGTGAGTATTACCCAGCTGTCCTATTAAAGTTGAACAACTGAAGAGACTTTAACCTTAAAGGATGTTAACTCCTGAGTCTCCAATAGGACTGAAACTCAATGCCAGAGCCCTTTGAGTTTAACCAAGTTGTCCTATCAAAGTCGAACCACTGTAGAGGCTTAAACCTTTAAGGATGTTAACTCCTGAGTCTCTACCAGGACTGGAGCTCAAGGCCAGAGCACGGTGAGTTTCACAAAGCTGAGTTTTACCACACTGTCCTTTCAAAGTCGTGACGAGCCAGAGACCTAAACCTTAATCCGAATTAAAACCTTAACCAATACCTTAACTCTAACCCTAACCATTAAACCCGATGCCTAAACCTAAGGCTTGAAGCCGAGGCCTAAACCTAACCCTAAACCTTAAAAACGTAACCTTAACCTTAGCCTTAACCTTAACCCTAAACCTAACCATTTAAATCTATTGCCTAAACTTAACCAGTTGATCCTAATAAAACCGTGAATCCTTTTTAAAATTACCTTACAATTAGATTACTATAAACTTAGTTGGACACACCCTGGGGTCCGATCAACCCTGGCGGGGCCTTCCTTGGGAGAGGGTGTCTGGTGGTAATGGCCGAAACATCCAATGACCCTGAGGTCCACTACTGATGATGTGTTTCATAAAACTAGGAAATCAAAATAGTGCCTATAGATAAAAATAGCCCAACCAACTCCGTTAAAATTCAACAACCTTCAAATCAAGTTTAAAAAAACAATTCGGCAAAAGGGGATATGTGAGACTGTGAGAGTGCTGACAACGTGCGTCGGCCAGTGCATTGCCTTTGGCTCCCCAGACCAAACTGCCCAGTCGTCGGACGAAGCGGGGGGAGTCATCGAGATAGATCTTCTAAACCTAACCCAGCCCGTGCCATCGGAAGAGCTGCCTCTCTTTGAAAAACGATTTGCATATCCCTACCAAATTTATTCAGATCGGTGCTCTGCCTTAAGAAAAGAACAAGCCTGAAAAAGGATGAGAAATAAGTCTCTGGAAAATAATACACTAAGAAGAACCTCGATATACTCAAGTATTTGAAAGCAAATTTGAATCCCTCTTCTCCCCTCTTTCTCTCACTTCAGTAAGTGAGAGAGTAAAGGGGGAGACAGAGTGTCAGCCCGAACAGGCGGGAGGGAGCTCTTGCCCGAACAGGCGTCTCCCTCTAACTCTGTCTCCCTCACTTGTTAAATCACAGAAAAGAGAGATTAAAAATAGATTAGAGAGAAATAAGTCTCTGGAAAATAATACACTAAGAAGAACCTCGATATACTCAAGTATTTGAAAGCAAATTTTAATCCCTCTTCTCCCCTCTTTCTCTCACTTCAGTAAGTGAGAGAGTAAAGGGGGAGACAGAGTGTCAGCCCGAACAGGCGGGAGGGAGCTCTTGCCCGAACAGGCTTCTCCCTCTAACTCTGTCTCCCTCACTTGTTAAATCACAGAAAAGAGAGATTAAAAATAGATTAGATCCAAGATTTTACAATTTTAATATTATTAAATGAATTAATTATATATAAATTGTTTTAAATTAATTTATTATATATCTATATATTAGTTGAATGATTAATTAAGAATTATATTACTTTTTCAGACAAATAAAACCCATAATTATTCAATTTTAAACAGATAGGATGGAATTCTCAGACGCCATTTTAGAAAATGGCCACGCCCCTTCCGCAATGCATGATGGGAGCACTTCCTGAAAGGAGAGAGAACAAAGAAAAGAACTTAGCTACCTAGCGCTTAGCTTCATAGCATTTAGCTCTTTTTCCAAAACCGACAGAAGGATGACCCCGGCTGACCCCAGAGCGGTGTGTGAGTATTACCCAGCTGTCCTATTAAAGTTGAACAACTGAAGAGACTTTAACCTTAAAGGATGTTAACTCCTGAGTCTCCAATAGGACTGAAACTCAATGCCAGAGCCCTTTGAGTTTAACCAAGTTGTCCTATCAAAGTCGAACCACTGTAGAGGCTTAAACCTTTAAGGATGTTAACTCCTGAGTCTCTACCAGGACTGGAGCTCAAGGCCAGAGCACGGTGAGTTTCACAAAGCTGAGTTTTACCACACTGTCCTTTCAAAGTCGTGACGAGCCAGAGACCTAAACCTTAATCCGAATTAAAACCTTAACCAATACCTTAACTCTAACCCTAACCATTAAACCCGATGCCTAAACCTAAGGCTTGAAGCCGAGGCCTAAACCTAACCCTAAACCTTAAAAACGTAACCTTAACCTTAGCCTTAACCTTAACCCTAAACCTAACCATTTAAATCTATTGCCTAAACTTAACCAGTTGATCCTAATAAAACCGTGAATCCTTTTTAAAATTACCTTACAATTAGATTACTATAAACTTAGTTGGACACACCCTGGGGTCCGATCAACCCTGGCGGGGCCTTCCTTGGGAGAGGGTGTCTGGTGGTAATGGCCGAAACATCCAATGACCCTGAGGTCCACTACTGATGATGTGTTTCATAAAACTAGGAAATCAAAATAGTGCCTATAGATAAAAATAGCCCAACCAACTCCGTTAAAATTCAACAACCTTCAAATCAAGTTTAAAAAAACAATTCGGCAAAAGGGGATATGTGAGACTGTGAGAGTGCTGACAACGTGCGTCGGCCAGTGCATTGCCTTTGGCTCCCCAGACCAAACTGCCCAGTCGTCGGACGAAGCGGGGGGAGTCATCGAGATAGATCTTCTAAACCTAACCCAGCCCGTGCCATCGGAAGAGCTGCCTCTCTTTGAAAAACGATTTGCATATCCCTACCAAATTTATTCAGATCGGTGCTCTGCCTTAAGAAAAGAACAAGCCTGAAAAAGGATGAGAAATAAGTCTCTGGAAAATAATACACTAAGAAGAACCTCGATATACTCAAGTATTTGAAAGCAAATTTGAATCCCTCTTCTCCCCTCTTTCTCTCACTTCAGTAAGTGAGAGAGTAAAGGGGGAGACAGAGTGTCAGCCCGAACAGGCGGGAGGGAGCTCTTGCCCGAACAGGCGTCTCCCTCTAACTCTGTCTCCCTCACTTGTTAAATCACAGAAAAGAGAGATTAAAAATAGATTAGAGAGAAATAAGTCTCTGGAAAATAATACACTAAGAAGAACCTCGATATACTCAAGTATTTGAAAGCAAATTTTAATCCCTCTTCTCCCCTCTTTCTCTCACTTCAGTAAGTGAGAGAGTAAAGGGGGAGACAGAGTGTCAGCCCGAACAGGCGGGAGGGAGCTCTTGCCCGAACAGGCTTCTCCCTCTAACTCTGTCTCCCTCACTTGTTAAATCACAGAAAAGAGAGATTAAAAATAGATTAGATCCAAGATTTTACAATTTTAATATTATTAAATGAATTAATTATATATAAATTGTTTTAAATTAATTTATTATATATCTATATATTAGTTGAATGATTAATTAAGAATTATATTACTTTTTCAGACAAATAAAACCCATAATTATTCAATTTTAAACAGATAGGATGGAATTCTCAGACGCCATTTTAGAAAATGGCCACGCCCCTTCCGCAATGCATGATGGGAGCACTTCCTGAAAGGAGAGAGAACAAAGAAAAGAACTTAGCTACCTAGCGCTTAGCTTCATAGCATTTAGCTCTTTTTCCAAAACCGACAGAAGGATGACCCCGGCTGACCCCAGAGCGGTGTGTGAGTATTACCCAGCTGTCCTATTAAAGTTGAACAACTGAAGAGACTTTAACCTTAAAGGATGTTAACTCCTGAGTCTCCAATAGGACTGAAACTCAATGCCAGAGCCCTTTGAGTTTAACCAAGTTGTCCTATCAAAGTCGAACCACTGTAGAGGCTTAAACCTTTAAGGATGTTAACTCCTGAGTCTCTACCAGGACTGGAGCTCAAGGCCAGAGCACGGTGAGTTTCACAAAGCTGAGTTTTACCACACTGTCCTTTCAAAGTCGTGACGAGCCAGAGACCTAAACCTTAATCCGAATTAAAACCTTAACCAATACCTTAACTCTAACCCTAACCATTAAACCCGATGCCTAAACCTAAGGCTTGAAGCCGAGGCCTAAACCTAACCCTAAACCTTAAAAACGTAACCTTAACCTTAGCCTTAACCTTAACCCTAAACCTAACCATTTAAATCTATTGCCTAAACTTAACCAGTTGATCCTAATAAAACCGTGAATCCTTTTTAAAATTACCTTACAATTAGATTACTATAAACTTAGTTGGACACACCCTGGGGTCCGATCAACCCTGGCGGGGCCTTCCTTGGGAGAGGGTGTCTGGTGGTAATGGCCGAAACATCCAATGACCCTGAGGTCCACTACTGATGATGTGTTTCATAAAACTAGGAAATCAAAATAGTGCCTATAGATAAAAATAGCCCAACCAACTCCGTTAAAATTCAACAACCTTCAAATCAAGTTTAAAAAAACAATTCGGCAAAAGGGGATATGTGAGACTGTGAGAGTGCTGACAACGTGCGTCGGCCAGTGCATTGCCTTTGGCTCCCCAGACCAAACTGCCCAGTCGTCGGACGAAGCGGGGGGAGTCATCGAGATAGATCTTCTAAACCTAACCCAGCCCGTGCCATCGGAAGAGCTGCCTCTCTTTGAAAAACGATTTGCATATCCCTACCAAATTTATTCAGATCGGTGCTCTGCCTTAAGAAAAGAACAAGCCTGAAAAAGGATGAGAAATAAGTCTCTGGAAAATAATACACTAAGAAGAACCTCGATATACTCAAGTATTTGAAAGCAAATTTGAATCCCTCTTCTCCCCTCTTTCTCTCACTTCAGTAAGTGAGAGAGTAAAGGGGGAGACAGAGTGTCAGCCCGAACAGGCGGGAGGGAGCTCTTGCCCGAACAGGCGTCTCCCTCTAACTCTGTCTCCCTCACTTGTTAAATCACAGAAAAGAGAGATTAAAAATAGATTAGAGAGAAATAAGTCTCTGGAAAATAATACACTAAGAAGAACCTCGATATACTCAAGTATTTGAAAGCAAATTTTAATCCCTCTTCTCCCCTCTTTCTCTCACTTCAGTAAGTGAGA
Source organism: Platichthys flesus (assembly GCF_949316205.1). Lineage (NCBI taxonomy): Eukaryota > Metazoa > Chordata > Actinopteri > Pleuronectiformes > Pleuronectidae > Platichthys > Platichthys flesus. The sequence goes on from NW_026910067.1 coordinate 61,842, forward strand.
GAGTAAAGGGGGAGACAGAGTGTCAGCCCGAACAGGCGGGAGGGAGCTCTTGCCCGAACAGGCTTCTCCCTCTAACTCTGTCTCCCTCACTTGTTAAATCACAGAAAAGAGAGATTAAAAATAGATTAGATCCAAGATTTTACAATTTTAATATTATTAAATGAATTAATTATATATAAATTGTTTTAAATTAATTTATTATATATCTATATATTAGTTGAATGATTAATTAAGAATTATATTACTTTTTCAGACAAATAAAACCCATAATTATTCAATTTTAAACAGATAGGATGGAATTCTCAGACGCCATTTTAGAAAATGGCCACGCCCCTTCCGCAATGCATGATGGGAGCACTTCCTGAAAGGAGAGAGAACAAAGAAAAGAACTTAGCTACCTAGCGCTTAGCTTCATAGCATTTAGCTCTTTTTCCAAAACCGACAGAAGGATGACCCCGGCTGACCCCAGAGCGGTGTGTGAGTATTACCCAGCTGTCCTATTAAAGTTGAACAACTGAAGAGACTTTAACCTTAAAGGATGTTAACTCCTGAGTCTCCAATAGGACTGAAACTCAATGCCAGAGCCCTTTGAGTTTAACCAAGTTGTCCTATCAAAGTCGAACCACTGTAGAGGCTTAAACCTTTAAGGATGTTAACTCCTGAGTCTCTACCAGGACTGGAGCTCAAGGCCAGAGCACGGTGAGTTTCACAAAGCTGAGTTTTACCACACTGTCCTTTCAAAGTCGTGACGAGCCAGAGACCTAAACCTTAATCCGAATTAAAACCTTAACCAATACCTTAACTCTAACCCTAACCATTAAACCCGATGCCTAAACCTAAGGCTTGAAGCCGAGGCCTAAACCTAACCCTAAACCTTAAAAACGTAACCTTAACCTTAGCCTTAACCTTAACCCTAAACCTAACCATTTAAATCTATTGCCTAAACTTAACCAGTTGATCCTAATAAAACCGTGAATCCTTTTTAAAATTACCTTACAATTAGATTACTATAAACTTAGTTGGACACACCCTGGGGTCCGATCAACCCTGGCGGGGCCTTCCTTGGGAGAGGGTGTCTGGTGGTAATGGCCGAAACATCCAATGACCCTGAGGTCCACTACTGATGATGTGTTTCATAAAACTAGGAAATCAAAATAGTGCCTATAGATAAAAATAGCCCAACCAACTCCGTTAAAATTCAACAACCTTCAAATCAAGTTTAAAAAAACAATTCGGCAAAAGGGGATATGTGAGACTGTGAGAGTGCTGACAACGTGCGTCGGCCAGTGCATTGCCTTTGGCTCCCCAGACCAAACTGCCCAGTCGTCGGACGAAGCGGGGGGAGTCATCGAGATAGATCTTCTAAACCTAACCCAGCCCGTGCCATCGGAAGAGCTGCCTCTCTTTGAAAAACGATTTGCATATCCCTACCAAATTTATTCAGATCGGTGCTCTGCCTTAAGAAAAGAACAAGCCTGAAAAAGGATGAGAAATAAGTCTCTGGAAAATAATACACTAAGAAGAACCTCGATATACTCAAGTATTTGAAAGCAAATTTGAATCCCTCTTCTCCCCTCTTTCTCTCACTTCAGTAAGTGAGAGAGTAAAGGGGGAGACAGAGTGTCAGCCCGAACAGGCGGGAGGGAGCTCTTGCCCGAACAGGCGTCTCCCTCTAACTCTGTCTCCCTCACTTGTTAAATCACAGAAAAGAGAGATTAAAAATAGATTAGAGAGAAATAAGTCTCTGGAAAATAATACACTAAGAAGAACCTCGATATACTCAAGTATTTGAAAGCAAATTTTAATCCCTCTTCTCCCCTCTTTCTCTCACTTCAGTAAGTGAGAGAGTAAAGGGGGAGACAGAGTGTCAGCCCGAACAGGCGGGAGGGAGCTCTTGCCCGAACAGGCTTCTCCCTCTAACTCTGTCTCCCTCACTTGTTAAATCACAGAAAAGAGAGATTAAAAATAGATTAGATCCAAGATTTTACAATTTTAATATTATTAAATGAATTAATTATATATAAATTGTTTTAAATTAATTTATTATATATCTATATATTAGTTGAATGATTAATTAAGAATTATATTACTTTTTCAGACAAATAAAACCCATAATTATTCAATTTTAAACAGATAGGATGGAATTCTCAGACGCCATTTTAGAAAATGGCCACGCCCCTTCCGCAATGCATGATGGGAGCACTTCCTGAAAGGAGAGAGAACAAAGAAAAGAACTTAGCTACCTAGCGCTTAGCTTCATAGCATTTAGCTCTTTTTCCAAAACCGACAGAAGGATGACCCCGGCTGACCCCAGAGCGGTGTGTGAGTATTACCCAGCTGTCCTATTAAAGTTGAACAACTGAAGAGACTTTAACCTTAAAGGATGTTAACTCCTGAGTCTCCAATAGGACTGAAACTCAATGCCAGAGCCCTTTGAGTTTAACCAAGTTGTCCTATCAAAGTCGAACCACTGTAGAGGCTTAAACCTTTAAGGATGTTAACTCCTGAGTCTCTACCAGGACTGGAGCTCAAGGCCAGAGCACGGTGAGTTTCACAAAGCTGAGTTTTACCACACTGTCCTTTCAAAGTCGTGACGAGCCAGAGACCTAAACCTTAATCCGAATTAAAACCTTAACCAATACCTTAACTCTAACCCTAACCATTAAACCCGATGCCTAAACCTAAGGCTTGAAGCCGAGGCCTAAACCTAACCCTAAACCTTAAAAACGTAACCTTAACCTTAGCCTTAACCTTAACCCTAAACCTAACCATTTAAATCTATTGCCTAAACTTAACCAGTTGATCCTAATAAAACCGTGAATCCTTTTTAAAATTACCTTACAATTAGATTACTATAAACTTAGTTGGACACACCCTGGGGTCCGATCAACCCTGGCGGGGCCTTCCTTGGGAGAGGGTGTCTGGTGGTAATGGCCGAAACATCCAATGACCCTGAGGTCCACTACTGATGATGTGTTTCATAAAACTAGGAAATCAAAATAGTGCCTATAGATAAAAATAGCCCAACCAACTCCGTTAAAATTCAACAACCTTCAAATCAAGTTTAAAAAAACAATTCGGCAAAAGGGGATATGTGAGACTGTGAGAGTGCTGACAACGTGCGTCGGCCAGTGCATTGCCTTTGGCTCCCCAGACCAAACTGCCCAGTCGTCGGACGAAGCGGGGGGAGTCATCGAGATAGATCTTCTAAACCTAACCCTAACCCTAACCCTAACCCTAACCCTAACCTAACCCTAACCCTAACCCTAACCCTAACCCTAACCCTAACCCTAACCCTAACCCTAACCCCTAACTGAGGACTCTCCTTATTTCTAACCCTAACCAGGGACCCGCCTTTGGCTCCCTATTCCAAACCACCCAGTCGTTGGATGAAGCGGGGGGAGTCATCGAGATAACTCCAAAAACCTAACCCTAACCCAAAAACCTAACCCTAATCCTCTACCCTAACCCTAACCACAAGACCCCTTGCCTGAACCTAACCTTTAACCCTAAGCAGGGCATTTTTAAGCTGTATTAACTTCACCCAAAATACTTTGTTGTTGAGACTAAACGAAGACTCCACACAAGAATGGTTTGAAAATCTTTAATTGGGAAGTAATAGGAGGAAAAATACCCTAAAAATACCCCACCCAACTTAGTGTAGTATGGTTATATAGGTGATTCAAAAGAAATCCCAAATACATATAACTGGAGCTATTAATCTGGCCACACAACAAAAGCATAAGGATTGATTGTGAAAAAGCTAAAACTGTGATGCCAAGGAACTGGGAAATTCAGAAATGGGAAATTCTGCAAAGGGGAGGAGCTAGATGGGATTTATAAATGGGTGCGATGCCCTCACCGGTCTCAGACTGACATGACGCTCCACCGGAGAAGGAGCTAAACAACAAGCTCTCACAGAGACCCACCCTGGGGATGACTTACAGACTGAATCCAAATTGACTGACTTACCTGCCCTTGCCTGAAGAAGGAACAAAAGATTCCGAAACGTCGCGACAGGGCCAGACTATAAAAAGCTAAATTTGACTTACCTGATACTTACCTGACCAAGCAACGAACCCTCCCTCGGACGAGAGGAGAGACCTAAGCCTCAATTTGTATATTTGTATATAGTTCGTTGTTTTTTGAGAGTCCACGAATGTGTAATAACACCGTTTATAAGCCTATGTATTAGTTTGAGAGCACAGGACCTGTGACAAATGGGGACCAGGGAGTCCCCTGGAGTGAAGGACCGTGCACTCCCCACCACCTTTTTGAAGGAGGTGGGTTCATTTTCCCCTTACCTAACCCCAACCCTAACCCCAACCCCAACCCCAACCCTAACCCCTAACCCCTAACCCCTAACCCTAACCCAACCAAAGTTGCTAAAATAGGCTTCTCTCACCGTTTCCAGCGCTTTTCTGCACCTTAGGCTGATCTGTGATGAAAAAATGAAGATTTCAACCAAAGTTGCTTAAATAGGCTTCTCTCACCGTTTCCAGCGCTTTTCTGCACCTTAGGCTGATCTGTGATGAAAACATGAAGATTTCAACCAAAGTTGCTAAAATAGGCTTCTCTCACCGTTTCCAGCGCTTTTCTGCACCTTGTGCCATTTAGACTGAAAAAACTGTTCAGTTGCAACTTTTTCATTGGGGATTCCAAAACTTAAAATCATTTGTTCAAAGAATTCCTTTAGAGTTGAAACCAAGATTTCAAATTACCCTTTTTCATTCTAAACATCCACTGTAAGCATGGCGAGTATCAAGCAATATGACTGCAGACCTTTTGAGAAAATACGTTGATGAGTGACCCTATTTCATTATGGCAGTCAAACAGCACTGATTTTCAGCTTTAGTCCATGAAACCTCCAAACATCAACCAAAGGTGCTAAAACAGGCTTATCTCAACGTTTCCAGCGCTTTTGTGCACCTTAGGCTGATCTGGGATGAAATAATTAAGATTTCAACCAAAGTTGCTAAAATAGGCTTCTCTCACCGTTTCCAGCGCTTTTCTGCACCTTAGGCTGATCTGGGATGAAAAAATGAAGATTTCAATCAAAGTTGCTAAAATAGGCTTCTCTCACCGTTTCCAGGGCTTTTCTGCACCTTAGGCTGATCTGTGATGAAAAAATGAAGATTTCAACCAAAGTTGCTAAAATAGGCTTCTCTCACCGTTTCCAGCGCTTTTCTGCACCTTAGGCTGATCTGTGATGAAAACATGAAGATTTCAACCAAAGTTGCTAAAATAGGCTTCTCTCACCGTTTCCAGCGCTTTTCTGCACCTTAGGCTGATCTGTGATGAAAAAAGGAAGATTTCAACCAAAGTTGCTAAAATAGGCTTCTCTCACCGTTTCCAGCGCTTTTCTGCACCTTAGGCTGATCTGTGATGAAAACATGAAGATTTCAACCAAAGTTGCTAAAATAGGCGTCTCTCACCGTTTCCAGCGCTTTTCTGCACCTTAGGCTGATCTGTGATGAAAACATGAAGATTTCAACCAAAGTTGCTAAAATAGGCTTCTCTCACCGTTTCCAGCGCTTTTCTGCACCTTAGGCTGATCTGTGATGAAAAAATGAAGATTTCAACCAAAGTTGCTAAAATAGACTTCTCTCACCGTTTCCAGCGCTTTTCTGCACCTTAGGCTGATCTGGGATGAAAAAATGAAGATTTCAACCAAAGTTGCTAAAATAGGCTTCTCTCACCGTTTCCAGCGCTTTTCTGCACCTTGTGCCATTTAGACTGAAAAAACTGTTCAGTTGCAACTTTTTCATTGGGGATTCCAAAACTTAAAATCATTTGTTTAAAGAATTCCTTTAGAGTTGAAACCAAGATTTCAAATTACCCTTTTTCATTATAAACATCCACTGTAAGCATGGTGAGTATCAAGCAATATGACTGCAGACCTTTTGAGAAAATACGTTGATGAGTGACCCTATTTCATTATGGCAGTCAAACAGCACTGATTTTCAGCTTTAGTCCATGAAACCTCCAAACATCAACCAAAGGTGCTAAAACAGGCTTATCTCACCGTTTCCAGCGCTTTTGTGCACCTTAGGCTGATCTGGGATGAAAAAATGAAGATTTCAACCAAAGTTGCTAAAATAGGCTTCTCTCACCGTTTCCAGCGCTTTTCTGCACCATAGGCTGATCTGGGATGAAAAAATGAAGATTTCAACCAAAGTTGCTAAAATAGGCTTCTCTCACCGTTTCCAGCGCTTTTCTGCACCTTAGGCTGATCTGTGATGAAAACATGAAGATTTCAACCAAAGTTGCTAAAATAGGCTTCTCTCACCGTTTCCAGCGCTTTTCTGCACCTTAGGCTGATCTGTGATGAAAAAATGAAGATTTCAACCAAAGTTGCTAAAATAGGCTTCTCTCACCGTTTCCAGCGCTTTTCTGCACCATAGGCTGATCTGGGATGAAAAAATGAAGATTTCAACCAAAGGTGCTAAAACAGGCTTATCTCACCGTTTCCAGCGCTTTTGTGCACCTTAGGCTGATCTGGGATGAAAAAATGAAGATTTCAACCAAAGTTGCTAAAATAGGCTTCTCTCACCGTTTCCAGCGCTTTTCTGCACCATAGGCTGATCTGGGATGAAAAAATGAAGATTTCAACCAAAGTTGCTAAAATAGGCTTCTCTCACCGTTTCCAGCGCTTTTCTGCACCTTAGGCTGATCTGTGATGAAAACATGAAGATTTCAATCAAAGTTGCTAAAATAGGCTTCTCTCACCGTTTCCAGCGCTTTTCTGCACCTTAGGCTGATCTGTGATGAAAACATGAAGATTTCAACCAAAGTTGCTAAAATAGGCTTCTCTCACCGTTTCCAGCGCTTTTCTGCACCTTAGGCTGATCTGTGATGAAAACATGAAGATTTCAACCAAAGTTGCTAAAATAGGCTTCTCTCACCGTTTCCAGCGCTTTTCTGCACCTTAGGCTGATCTGTGATGAAAACATGAAGATTTCAACCAAAGTTGCTGAAATAGGCTTATCTCACCATTTCCAGCGCTTTTCTGCACCTTAGGCTGAAATGGGATGAAAAAATGAAGATTTCAACCAAATTTGCTAAAATAGGCTTCTCTCACCGTTTCCAGCGCTTTTCTGCACCTTGTGCCATTTAGACTGAAAAAACTGTTCAGTTGCAACTTTTTCATTGGGGATTCCAAAACTTAAAATCATTTGTTTAAAGAATTCCTTTAGAGTTGAAACCAAGATTTCAAATTACCCTTTTTCATTATAAACATCCACTGTAAGCATGGTGAGTATCAAGCAATATGACTGCAGACCTTTTGAGAAAATACGTTGATGAGTGACCCTATTTCATTATGGCAGTCAAACAGCACTGATTTTCAGCTTTAGTCCATGAAACCTCCAAACATCAACCAAAGGTGCTAAAACAGGCTTATCTCACCGTTTCCAGCGCTTTTGTGCACCTTAGGCTGATCTGGGATGAAAAAATGAAGATTTCAACCAAAGTTGCTAAAGTAGGCTTCTCTCACCGTTTCCAGCGCTTTTCTGCACCTTAGGCTGATCTGTGATGAAAAAATGAAGATTTCAACCAAAGTTGCTAAAATAGGCTTCTCTCACCGTTTCCAGCGCTTTTCTGCACCTTAGGCTGATCTGGGATGAAAACATGAAGATTTCAACCAAAGTTGCTAAAATAGGCTTCTCTCACCGTTTCCAGCGCTTTTCTGCACCTTAGGCTGATCTGTGATGAAAAAATGAAGATTTCAACCAAAGTTGCTAAAATAGGCTTCTCTCACCGTTTCCAGCGCTTTTCTGCACCTTAGGCTGATCTGGGATGAAAAAATGAAGATTTCAACCAAAGTTGCTAAAATAGGCTTCTCTCACCGTTTCAAAGCGCTTTTCTGCACCTTGTGCCATTTAGACTGAAAAAACTGTTCAGTTGCAACTTTTTCATTGGGGATTCCAAAACTTAAAATCATTTGTTTAAAGAATTCCTTTAGAGTTGAAACCAAGATTTCAAATTACCCTTTTTCATTATAAACATCCACTGTAAGCATGGTGAGTATCAAGCAATATGACTGCAGACCTTTTGAGAAAATACGTTGATGAGTGACCCTATTTCATTATGGCAGTCAAACAGCACTGATTTTCAGCTTTAGTCCATGAAACCTCCAAACATCAACCAAAGGTGCTAAAACAGGCTTATCTCACCGTTTCCAGCGCTTTTGTGCACCTTAGGCTGATCTGAGATGAAAAAATGAAGATTTCAACCAAAGTTGCTAAAATAGGCTTCTCTCAGCGTTTCCAGCGCTTTTCTGCACCTTAGGCTGATCTGTGATGAAAACATGAAGATTTCAACCAAAGTTGCTAAAATAGGCTTCTCTCACCGTTTCCAGCGCTTTTCTGCACCTTAGGCTGATCTGTGATGAAAAAATGAAGATTTCAACCAAAGTTGCTAAAATAGGCTTCTCTCACCTTTTCCAGCGCTTTTCTGCACCTTAGGCTGATCTGTGATGAAAAAATGAAGATTTCAACCAAAGTTGCTAAAATAGGCTTCTCTCACCGTTTCCAGCGCTTTTCTGCACCTTGTGCCATTTAGACTGAAAAAACTGTTCAGTTGCAACTTTTTCATTGGGGATTCCAAAACTTAAAATCATTTGTTTAAAGAATTCCTTTAGAGTTGAAACCAAGATTTCAAATTACCCTTTTTCATTATAAACATCCACTGTAAGCATGGTGAGTATCAAGCAATATGACTGCAGACATTTTGAGAAAATACGTTGATGAGTGACCCTATTTCATTATGGCAGTCAAACAGCACTGATTTTCAAATTTAGTCCATGAAACCTCCAAACATCAACCAAAGGTGCTAAAACAGGCTTATCTCACCGTTTCCAGCGCTTTTGTGCACCTTAGGCTGATCTGGGATGAAAAAATGAAGATTTCAACCAAAGTTGCTAAAATAGGCTTCTCTCAACGTTTCCAGCGCTTTTCTGCACCTTAGGCTGATCTGTGATGAAAACATGAAGATTTCAACCAAAGTTGCTAAAATAGGCTTCTCTCACCGTTTCCAGCGCTTTTCTGCACCTTAGGCTGATCTGTGATGAAAAAATGAAGATTTCAACCAAAGTTGCTAAAATAGGCTTCTCTCACCGTTTCCAGCGCTTTTCTGCACCTTAGGCTGATCTGTGATGAAAAAAATGAAGATTTCAACCAAAGTTGCTAAAATAGGCTTCTCTCACCGTTTCCAGCGCTTTTCTGCACCTTAGGCTGATCTGTGATGAAAACATGAAGATTTCAACCAAAGTTGCTAAAATAGGCTTCTCTCACCGTTTCCAGCGCTTTTCTGCACCTTAGGCTGATCTGTGATGAAAAAATGAAGATTTCAACCAAAGTTGCTAAAATAGGCTTCTCTCACCGTTTCCAGCGCTTTTCTGCACCTTAGGCTGATCTGTGATGAAAAAAATGAAGATTTCAACCAAAGTTGCTAAAATAGGCTTCTCTCACCGTTTCCAGCGCTTTTCTGCACCTTAGGCTGATCTGTGATGAAAAAATGAAGATTTCAACCAAAGTTGCTAAAATAGGCTTCTCTCACCGTTTCCAGCGCTTTTCTGCACCTTAGGCTGATCTGTGATGAATACATGAAGATTTCAACCAAAGTTGCTAAAATAGGCTTCTCTCACCGTTTCCAGCGCTTTTCTGCACCTTAGGCTGATCTGTGATGAAAACATGAAGATTTCAACCAAAGTTGCTAAAATAGGCTTCTCTCACCGTTTCCAGCGCTTTTCTGCACCTTAGGCTGATCTGTGATGAAAACATGAAGATTTCAACCAAAGTTGCTAAAATAGGCTTCTCTCACCGTTTCCAGCGCTTTTCTGCACCTTAGGCTGATCTGTGATGAAAACATGAAGATTTCGACCAAAGTTGCTAAAATAGGCTTCTCTCACCGTTTCCAGCGCTTTTCTGCACCTTAGGCTGATCTGGGATGAAAAAATGAAGATTTCAACCAAATTTGCTAAAATAGGCTTCTCTCACCGTTTCCAGCGCTTTTCTGCACCTTGTGCCATTTAGACTGAAAAAACTGTTCAGTTGCAACTTTTTCATTGGGGATTCCAAAACTTAAAATCATTTGTTTAAAGTATTCCTTTAGAGTTGAAACCAAGATTTCAAATTACCCTTTTTCATTATAAACATCCACTGTAAGCATGGTGAGTATCAAGCAATATGACTGCAGACCTTTTGAGAAAATACGTTGATGAGTGACCCTATTTCATTATGGCAGTCAAACAGCACTGATTTTCAGCTTTAGTCCATGAAACCTCCAAACATCAACCAAAGGTGCTAAAACAGGCTTATCTCACCGTTTCCAGTGCTTTTGTGCACCTTAGGCTGATCTGGGATGAAAAAATGAAGATTTCAACCAAAGTTGCTAAAATAGGCTTGTCTCACCGTTTCCAGCGTTTTTCTGCACCTTAGGCTGATTTGTGATGAAAAAATGAAGATTTCAACCAAAGTTGCTAAAATAGGCTTCTCTCACCGTTTCCAGCGCTTTTCTGCACCTTAGGCTGATCTGGGATGAAAACATGAAGATTTCAACCAAAGTTGCTAAAATAGGATTCTCTCACCGTTTCCAGCGCTTTTCTGCACCTTAGGCTGATATGGGATGAAAACATGAAGATTTCAACCAAAGTTGCTAAAATAGGATTCTCTCACCGTTTCCAGCGCTTTTCTGCACCTTAGGCTGATCTGTGATGAAAAAATGAAGATTTCAACCAAAGTTGCTAAAATAGGCTTCTCTCACCGTTTTCTGCGCTTTTCTGCACCTTAGGCTGATCTGGGATGAAAAAATGAAGATTTCAACCAAAGTTGCTAAAATAGGCTTCTCTCACCTTTTCAAAGCGCTTTTCTGCACCTTGTGCCATTTAGACTGAAAAAACTGTTCAGTTGCAACTTTTTCATTGGGGATTCCAAAACTTAAAATCATTTGTTTAAAGAATTCCTTTAGAGTTGAAACCAAGATTTCAAATTACCCTTTTTCATTATAAACATCCACTGTAAGCATGGTGAGTATCAAGCAATATGACTGCAGACCTTTTGAGAAAATACGTTGATGAGTGACCCTATTTCATTATGGCAGTCAAACAGCACTGATTTTCAGCTTTAGTCCATGAAACCTCCAAACATCAACCAAAGGTGCTAAAACAGGCTTATCTCACCGTTTCCAGCGCTTTTCTGCACCTTAGGCGGATCTGTGATGAAAACATGAAGATTTCAACCAAAGTTGCTAAAATAGGCTTCTCTCACCGTTTCCAGCGCTTTTCTGCACCTTAGGCTGATCTGTGATGAAAAAATGAAGATTTCAACCAAAGTTGCTAAAATAGGCTTCTCTCACCGTTTCCAGCGCTTTTGTGCACCTTAGGCTGATCTGGGATGAAAAAATGAAGATTTCAACCAAAGTTGCTAAAATAGGCTTCTCTCACCGTTTCCAGCGCTTTTCTGCACCTTAGGCTGATCTGTGATGAAAAAAATGAAGATTTCAACCAAAGTTGCTAAAATAGGCTTCTCTCACCGTTTCCAGCGCTTTTCTCCACCTTAGGCTGATCTGTGATGAAAAAATGAAGATTTCAACCAAAGTTGCTAAAATAGGCTTCTCTCACCGTTTCCAGCGCTTTTCTGCACCTTAGGCTGATCTGTGATGAAAACATGAAGATTTCAACCAAAGTTGCTAAAATAGGCTTCTCTCACCGTTTCCAGCGCTTTTCTGCACCTTAGGCTGATCTGTGATGAAAACATGAAGATTTCAGCCAAAGTTGCTGAAATAGGCTTCTCTCACCGTTTCCAGCGCTTTTCTGCACCTTAGGCTGATCTGTGATGAAAACATGAAGATTTCAACCAAAGTTGCTAAAATGGGCTTCTCTCACCGTTTCCAGCGCTTTTCTGCACCTTAGGCTGATCTTTGATGAAAACATGAATATTTCAACCAAAGTTGCTAAAATAGGCTTCTCTCACCGTTTCCAGCGCTTTTCTGCACCTTAGGCTGATCTGTGATGAAAACATGAAGATTTCAACCAAAGTTGCTAAAATAGGCTTCTCTCACCGTTTCCAGCGCTTTTCTGCACCTTGTGCCATTTAGACTGAAAAAACTGTTCAGTTGCAACTTTTTCATTGGGGATTCCAAAACTTAAAAAACATTTGTTTAAAGAATTCCTTTAGAGTTGAAACCAAGATTTCAAATTACCCTTTTTCATTATAAACATCCACTGTAAGCATGGTGAGTATCAAGCAATATGACTGCAGACCTTTTGAGAAAATACGTTGATGAGTGACCCTATTTCATTATGGCAGTCAAACAGCACTGATTTTCAGCTTTAGTCCATGAAACCTCCAAACATCAACCAAAGGTGCTAAAAAAGGCTTATCTCACCGTTTCCAGCGCTTTTGTGCACCTTAGGCTGATCTGGGATGAAAAAATGAAGATTTCAACCAAAGTTGCTAAAATAGGCTTCTCTCACCGTTTCCAGCGCTTTTCTGCACCTTAGGCTGATCTGTGATGAAAAAATGAAGATTTCAACCAAAGTTGCTAAAATAGGCTTCTCTCACCGTTTCCAGCGCTTTTTTGCACCTTAGGCTGATCTTTGATGAAAACATGAAGATTTCAACCAAAGTTGCTAAAATAGGCTTCTCTCACCGTTTCCAGCATTTTTTCTGCACCTTAGGCTGATCTGTGATGAAAACATGAAGATTTCAACCAAAGTTGCTAAAATAGGCTTCTCTCACCGTTTCCAGCGCTTTTCTGCACCTTAGGCTGATCTGTGATGAAAACATGAAGATTTGACCAAAGTTGCTAAAATAGGCTTCTCTCACCGTTTCCAGCGCTTTTCTGCACCTTAGGCTGATCTGGGATGAAAAAATGAAGATTTCAACCAAATTTGCTAAAATAGGCTTCTCTCACCGTTTCCAGCGCTTTTCTGCACCTTATGCCATTTAGACTGAAAAAACTGTTCAGTTGCAACTTTTTCATTGGGGATTCCAAAACTTAAAATCATTTGTTTAAAGAATTCCTTTAGAGTTGAAACCAAGATTTCAAATTACCCTTTTTCATTATAAACATCCACTGTAAGCATGGTGAGTATCAAGCAATATGACTGCAGACCTTTTGAGAAAATACGTTGATGAGTGACCCTATTTCATTATGGCAGTCAAACAGCACTGATTTTCAGCTTTAGTCCATGAAACCTCCAAACATCAACCAAAGGTGCTAAAACAGGCTTATCTCACCGTTTCCAGTGCTTTTGTGCACCTTAGGCTGATCTGGGATGAAAAAATGAAGATTTCAACCAAAGTTGCTAAAATAGGCTTCTCTCACCGTTTCCAGCGCTTTTCTGCACCTTAGGCTGATCTGTGATGAAAAAATGAAGATTTCAACCAAAGTTGCTAAATAGGCTTCTCTCACCGTTTCCAGCGCTTTTCTGCACCTTAGGCTGATCTGGGATGAAAACATGAAGATTTCAACCAAAGTTGCTAAAATAGGATTCTCTCACCGTTTCCAGCGCTTTTCTGCACCTTAGGCTGATCTGGGATGAAAACATGAAGATTTCAACCAAAGTTGCTAAAATAGGATTCTCTCACCGTTTCCAGCGCTTTTCTGCACCTTAGGCTGATCTGTGATGAAAAAATGAAGATTTCAACCAAAGTTGCTAAAATAGGCTTCTCTCACCGTTTCCTGCGCTTTTCTGCACCTTAGGCTGATCTGGGATGAAAAAATGAAGATTTCAACCAAAGTTGCTAAAATAGGCTTCTCTCACCTTTTCAAAGCGCTTTTCTGCACCTTGTGCCATTTAGACTGAAAAAACTGTTCAGTTGCAACTTTTTCATTGGGGATTCCAAAACTTAAAATCATTTGTTTAAAGAATTCCTTTAGAGTTGAAACCAAGATTTCAAATTACCCTTTTTCATTATAAACATCCACTGTAAGCATGGTGAGTATCAAGCAATATGACTGCAGACCTTTTGAGAAAATACGTTGATGAGTGACCCTATTTCATTATGGCAGTCAAACAGCACTGATTTTCAGCTTTAGTCCATGAAACCTCCAAACATCAACCAAAGGTGCTAAAACAGGCTTATCTCACCGTTTCCAGCGCTTTTCTGCACCTTAGGCTGATCTGTGATGAAAACATTAAGATTTCAACCAAAGTTGCTAAAATAGGCTTCTCTCACCGTTTCCAGCGCTTTTCTGCACCTTAGGCTGATCTGTGATGAAAAAATGAAGATTTCAACCAAAGTTGCTAAAATAGGCTTCTCTCAACTTTTCCAGCGCTTTTCTGCACCTTAGGCTGATCTGTGATGAAAACATGAAGATTTCAACCAAAGTTGCTAAAATAGGCTTCTCTCACCGTTTCCAGCGCTTTTCTGCACCTTAGGCTGATCTGTGATGAAAAAATGAAGATTTCAACCAAAGTTGCTAAAATAGGCTTCTCTCACCGTTTCCAGCGCTTTTCTGCACCTTAGGCTGATCTGTGATGAAAAAAATGAAGATTTCAACCAAAGTTGCTAAAATAGGCTTCTCTCACCGTTTCCAGCGCTTTTCTGCACCTTAGGCTGATCTGTGATGAAAAAATGAAGATTTCAACCAAAGTTGCTAAAATAGGCTTCTCTCACCGTTTCCAGCGCTTTTCTGCACCTTAGGCTGATCTGTGATGAAAACATGAAGATTTCAACCAAAGTTGCTAAAATAGGCTTCTCTCACCGTTTCCAGCGCTTTTCTGCACCTTAGGCTGATCTGTGATGAAAACATGAAGATTTCAACCAAAGTTGCTAAAATAGGCTTCTCTCACCGTTTCCAGCGCTTTTCTGCACCTTAGGCTGATCTGTGATGAAAACATGAAGATTTCAACCAAAGTTGCTAAAATAGGCTTCTCTCACCGTTTCCAGCGCTTTTCTGCACCTTAGGCTGATCTTTGATGAAAACATGAATATTTCAACCAAAGTTGCTAAAATAGGCTTCTCTCAACGTTTCCAGCGCTTTTCTGCACCTTAGGCTGATCTGTGATGAAAACATGAAGATTTCAACCAAAGTTGCTAAAATAGGCTTCTCTCACCGTTTCCAGCGCTTTTCTGCACCTTGTGCCATTTAGACTGAAAAAACTGTTCAGTTGCAACTTTTTCATTGGGGATTCCAAAACTTAAAATCATTTGTTTAAAGAATTCCTTTAGAGTTGAAACCAAGATTTCAAATTACCCTTTTTCATTATAAACATCCACTGTAAGCATGGTGAGTATCAAGCAATATGACTGCAGACCTTTTGAGAAAATACGTTGATGAGTGACCCTATTTCATTATGGCAGTCAAACAGCACTGATTTTCAGCTTTAGTCCACAAAACCTCCAAACATCAACCAAAGGTGCTAAAACAGGCTTATCTCACCGTTTCCAGCGCTTTTCTGCACCTTAGGCTGATCTGTGATGAAAACATGAAGATTTCAACCAAAGTTGCTAAAATAGGCTTCTCTCACCGTTTCCAGCGCTTTTCTGCACCTTAGGCTGATCTGTGATGAAAAAATGAAGATTTCAACCAAAGTTGCTAAAATAGGCTTCTCTCACCGTTTCCAGCGCTTTTCTGCACCTTAGGCTGATCTTTGATGAAAACATGAAGATTTCAACCAAAGTTGCTAAAATAGGCTTCTCTATCCATTTCCAGCGCTTTTCTGCACCTTAGGCTGATCTGTGATGAAAACATGAAGATTTCAACCAAAGTTGCTAAAATAGGCTTCTCTCACCGTTTCCAGCGCTTTTCTGCACCTTAGGCTGATCTGTGATGAAAACATGAAGATTTCAACCAAAGTTGCTAAAATAGGCTTCTCTCACCGTTTCCAGCGCTTTTCTGCACCTTAGGCTGATCTGTGATGAAAACATGAAGATTTCAACCAAAGTTGCTAAAATAGGCTTCTCTCACCGTTTCCAGCGCTTTTCTGCACCTTGTGCCATTTAGACTGAAAAAACTGTTCAGTTGCAACTTTTTCATTGGGGATTCCAAAACTTAAAATCATTTGTTTAAAGAATTCCTTTAGAGTTGAAACCAAGATTTCAAATTACCCTTTTTCATTATAAACATCCACTGTAAGCATGGTGAGTATCAAGCAATATGACTGCAGACCTTTTGAGAAAATACGTTGATGAGTGACCCTATTTCATTATGGCAGTCAAACAGCACTGATTTTCAGCTTTAGTCCATGAAACCTCCAAACATCAACCAAAGGTGCTAAAAAAGGCTTATCTCACCGTTTCCAGCGCTTTTGTGCACCTTAGGCTGATCTGGGATGAAAAAATGAAGATTTCAACCAAAGTTGCTAAAATAGGCTTCTCTCACCGTTTCCAGCGCTTTTCTGCACTTTAGGCTGATCTGTGATGAAAAAATGAAGATTTCAACCAAAGTTGCTAAAATAGGCTTCTCTCACCGTTTCCAGCGCTTTTCTGCACCTTAGGCTGATCTTTGATGAAAACATGAAGATTTCAACCAAAGTTGCTAAAATAGGCTTCTCTCACCGTTTCCAGCATTTTTCTGCACCTTAGGCTGATCTGTGATGAAAACATGAAGATTTCGACCAAAGTTGCTAAAATAGGCTTCTCTCACCGTTTCCAGCGCTTTTCTGCACCTTAGGCTGATCTGGGATGAAAAAATGAAGATTTCAACCAAAGTTGCTAAAATAGGCTTCTCTCACCGTTTCCAGCGCTTTTCTGCACTTTAGGCTGATCTGTGATGAAAAAATGAAGATTTCAACCAAAGTTGCTAAAATAGGCTTCTCTCACCGTTTCCAGCATTTTTCTGCACCTTAGGCTGATCTGTGATGAAAACATGAAGATTTCGACCAAAGTTGCTAAAATAGGCTTCTCTCACCGTTTCCAGCGCTTTTCTGCACCTTAGGTTGATCTGGGATGAAAAAATGAAGATTTCAACCAAATTTGCTAAAATAGGCTTCTCTCACCGTTTCCAGCGCTTTTCTGCACCTTGTGCCATTTAGACTGAAAAAACTGTTCAGTTGCAACTTTTTCATTGGGGATTCCAAAACTTAAAATCATTTGTTTAAAGAATTCCTTTAGAGTTGAAACCAAGATTTCAAATTACCCTTTTTCATTATAAACATCCACTGTAAGCATGGTGAGTATCAAGCAATATGACTGCAGACCTTTTGAGAAAATACGTTGATGAGTGACCCTATTTCATTATGGCAGTCAAACAGCACTGATTTTCAGCTTTAGTCCATGAAACCTCCAAACATCAACCAAAGGTGCTAAAACAGGCTTCTCTCACCGTTTCCAGCGCTTTTCTGCACCTTAGGCTGATCTGTGATGAAAACATGAAGATTTCAACCAAAGTTGCTAAAATAGGCTTCTCTCACCGTTTCCAGCGCTTTTCTGCACCTTGTGCCATTTAGACTGAAAAAACTGTTCAGTTGCAACTTTTTCATTGGGGATTCCAAAACTTAAAATCATTTGTTTAAAGAATTCCTTTAGAGTTGAAACCAAGATTTCAAATTACCCTTTTTCATTATAAACATCCACTGTAAGCATGGTGAGTATCAAGCAATATGACTGCAGACCTTTTGAGAAAATACGTTGATGAGTGACCCTATTTCATTATGGCAGTCAAACAGCACTGATTTTCAGCTTTAGTCCATGAAACCTCCAAACATCAACCAAAGGTGCTAAAAAAGGCTTATCTCACCGTTTCCAGCGCTTTTGTGCACCTTAGGCTGATCTGGGATGAAAAAATGAAGATTTCAACCAAAGTTGCTAAAATAGGCTTCTCTCACCGTTTCCAGCGCTTTTCTGCACTTTAGGCTGATCTGTGATGAAAAAATGAAGATTTCAACCAAAGTTGCTAAAATAGGCTTCTCTCACCGTTTCCAGCGCTTTTCTGCACCTTAGGCTGATCTTTGATGAAAACATGAAGATTTCAACCAAAGTTGCTAAAATAGGCTTCTCTCACCGTTTCCAGCATTTTTCTGCACCTTAGGCTGATCTGTGATGAAAACATGAAGATTTCGACCAAAGTTGCTAAAATAGGCTTCTCTCACCGTTTCCAGCGCTTTTCTGCACCTTAGGCTGATCTGGGATGAAAAAATGAAGATTTCAACCAAAGTTGCTAAAATAGGCTTCTCTCACCGTTTCCAGCGCTTTTCTGCACCTTAGGCTGATCTTTGATGAAAACATGAAGATTTCAACCAAAGTTGCTAAAATAGGCTTCTCTCACCGTTTCCAGCATTTTTCTGCACCTTAGGCTGATCTGTGATGAAAACATGAAGATTTCGACCAAAGTTGCTAAAATAGGCTTCTCTCACCGTTTCCAGCGCTTTTCTGCACCTTAGGTTGATCTGGGATGAAAAAATGAAGATTTCAACCAAATTTGCTAAAATAGGCTTCTCTCACCGTTTCCAGCGCTTTTCTGCACCTTGTGCCATTTAGACTGAAAAAACTGTTCAGTTGCAACTTTTTCATTGGGGATTCCAAAACTTAAAATCATTTGTTTAAAGAATTCCTTTAGAGTTGAAACCAAGATTTCAAATTACCCTTTTTCATTATAAACATCCACTGTAAGCATGGTGAGTATCAAGCAATATGACTGCAGACCTTTTGAGAAAATACGTAGATGAGTGACCCTATTTCATTATGGCAGTCAAACAGCACTGATTTTCAGCTTTAGTCCATGAAACCTCCAAACATCAACCAAAGGTGCTAAAACAGGCTTCTCTCACCGTTTCCTGCGCTTTTCTGCACCTTAGGCTGATCTGGGATGAAAAAATGAAGGTTTCAACCAAAGTTGCTAAAATAGGCTTCTCTCACCTTTTCAAAGCGCTTTTCTGCACCTTGTGCCATTTAGACTGAAAAAACTGTTCAGTTGCAACTTTTTCATTGGGGATTCCAAAACTTAAAATCATTTGTTTAAAGAATTCCTTTAGAGTTAAAACCAAGATTTCAAATTACCCTTTTTCATTATAAACATCCACTGTAAGCATGGTGAGTATCAAGCAATATGACTGCAGACCTTTTGAGAAAATACGTTGATGAGTGACCCTATTTCATTATGGCAGTCAAACAGCACTGATTTTCAGCTTTAGTCCATGAAACCTCCAAACATCAACCAAAGGTGCTAAAACAGGCTTATCTCACCGTTTCCAGCGCTTTTCTGCACCTTAGGCTGATCTGTGATGAAAACATGAAGATTTCAACCAAAGTTGCTAAAATAGGCTTCTCTCACCGTTTCCAGCGCTTTTCTAAACCTTAGGCTGATCTGTGATGAAAAAATGAAGATTTCAACCAAAGTTGCTAAAATAGGCTTCTCTCACCGTTTCCAGCGCTTTTGTGCACCTTAGGCTGATCTGGGATGAAAAAATTAAGATTTCAACCAAAGTTGCTAAAATAGGCTTCTCTCACGGTTTCCAGCGCTTTTGTGCACCTTAGGCTGATCTGTGATGAAAAAATGAAGATTTCAACCAAAGTTGCTAAAATAGGCTTCTCTCAACTTTTCCAGCGCTTTTCTGCACCTTAGGCTGATCTGTGATGAAAACATGAAGATTTCAACCAAAGTTGCTAAAATAGGCTTCTCTCACCGTTTCCAGCGCTTTTCTGCACCTTAGGCTGATCTGTGATGAAAACATGAAGATTTCAACCAAAGTTGCTAAAATAGGCTTCTCTCACCGTTTCCAGCATTTTTTCTGCACCTTAGGCTGATCTGTGATGAAAACATGAAGATTTCAACCAAAGTTGCTAAAATAGGCTTCTCTCACCGTTTCCAGCGCTTTTCTGCACCTTAGGCTGATCTGTGATGAAAACATGAAGATTTCGACCAAAGTTGCTAAAATAGGCTTCTCTCACCGTTTCCAGCGCTTTTCTGCACCTTAGGCTGATCTGGGATGAAAAAATGAAGATTTCAACCAAAGTTGCTAAAATAGGCTTCTCTCACCGTTTCCAGCGCTTTTCTGCACCTTAGGCTGATCTGTGATGAAAACATGAAGATTTCAACCAAAGTTGCTAAAATAGGCTTCTCTCACCGTTTCCAGCGCTT